>NW_007258225.1:0-51721 GCF_000164805.1 Carlito syrichta | reverse complement strand
TGCTAGGATCTTGTTGAGAATTTTAGCATCTATGTTCATCAAAGATATTGGCCCGTAGTTGTCTTTCTTGTTGGGTCTTTACCTGGCTTGGGTATCAATGTGATGTTAGCTTCATAAAATGATTTGGGGAGAGTTCTATCTTTCTCAATCACCTGGAATACTTTCAGTAGGATTGGTATCAGTTCCTCCTTAAATGTCTTATAGAATTCTGCTGGAAAGCCATCTGGTCCAGGGCTTTTTTTTGTAAGTAGTTTTCTTATTACATAGTCAATTTCCTTGATTGCTATTGGTCTATTTAGGGTCTCGATTTCTTCTTGTTTCAGCCTAGGCAGGCTGTGTGATGTCAGAAAGTCCTCCATTTCCTTAAGGTTTTCAAGTTGTTTCCATACAAGTGTACAAGTAGTCTCTAATGATCTTTTGTATTTCTTCAGGGTCAGATGTGACTTCATCTTTTGTGTTTCTGATTGTATTTATTTGGGATTTTTTCAGTCTAGCTAGGGGATCATCGATCTTGTTTATCCTTCCAAAGAGCCAGCTTTTTGTTTCATTGATTTTTATATTATCTTTTTGTCTTCTGTGTCCCGGATTTTGACTTTTATTTTGGTGATCTGGATTCTTCTGCTGAAGTTAGGGTTTTGGTGGTCTTGCTTTTCCAGCTTCCTTGGGTGACTTGTTAGGCTGTTAATTTGTGATCCTTCCACTTTCTTCATGTGCGCTTGTAGAGATATGAATTCCCTTCTTACTACAGCTTTCATGGCATCCCAGAGATTTTGGTAAGATGTTTCTTCATTTTTATTTGTTTTGAAATTTGTTTATGCTTGATTTATGGCCAAGTATGTGGTCCATCTTAGAGTACGTTCCATGTGATGATGAATAGAATGTATATTCTGTGGTCATTGCATGGGGTGTTCTGTAGGTATCAGTTACGACCACTTGGTCAAGAGTCACACTGAGGTTCCGGATCTCATCGCTGATTTTTTGTCCTGATGATCTGTCTAGGGTTGTGAGTGGGGTACTTCATAATGCTTTTAAAAGTGGTCTTAATCCTCATCCTACTTGACTTGTCAGCATCCTTTGGCATTGTTGATTATTTCTTCCTTACTCATTGATACACTGCTTTCCTTTGACTCCTGGAATACCATGCTAGTTTGGTTTTCTACTACTTTAATGGTTACTCTTTTTTGGTCTCCTTGTTTGATTTTTCCTATTCTCCATGACCTCAGTGGACTTGAAATAGAGCTTATTCCTTAATTTCCTTAGTTTTCTTTCCTTCTTTTTCTGCATTCACTGCCTTGATGATTGTCTTGTTTCACATCTTTAAACTAAAACCTTGAATCTATATAGCAGTGACTCCAGAATTTGTGTGTTGAGCTCAGATCTTTTTCTCACATGCCTGATTCTTATAATAGGTTTAGAAATGATCCCTCCCTTACCCCCAAATCTGCTCCGTCTATAATGTTCCCATCTCAGTTAACTATACTTTATCCTTGAAGTTTTTCAGACCAGAAACATTAGTGTTATCTCTCTTTTTTAAATACTTTACATCTAGTCTATCAAAAAATCATATTGATATGACCTTCAAAATATATCCCAAATCTCATACCTCAAATAGTACCACCCTGTTTGAGTCACTGTCATCTCTAGCAATAAATTCATCACAGTCTCTGCTTCCACTTTTGACTCTCTCAGTCTGTGCTCTCCATAGCAGCCTCTGCTCAAAATCTTGCCCCATTTCACTTAGAGTAAAAGTTAGGATCCTTACAGTAGCCACAAGAGCCTACATGCTTTGCACCTTCCTCCTGTTTCTATTTCATCTTTTCCTAGTCTGCCTGCTGCTCACTCTGCTCCAGTCACCGTGTCCTCCTTGCCATCACTCAAGTATACCAGTAACAGTCCCATCTTAGGGTCTACGAGTTGGCTGATCCCTCTGCCTACAACACTCTTCAGTTACCTGCATGCCTGATTCTGTCACCTTCTGCTCAAGTGTCACTTTTTCAGTGAAGTCTACTCAAGCATAGTAATAAATATTAACGATTGTATCCCTCCCCCACCCCTGGCACTTCTGGGCTTGCTTAGCTGTTTTTTTTTTTGTTTGTTTGTTTTTTTCTGTTTTACATAGCACTTATTATTTTCCAGTATATTTTGCTATTTACATATTTATCACATTTATTGTTTATTGTCTTTCTTTCCCTTTAGAATGCACGTTTATGAGGGTAGCATTTTTTGTTCTGTTCACTATTGCATCTTAAATACCTAGATATGTCGGCATATTATAGGCACCTAATACATATTTTTTGGATGAATAAATATTAATTTTAAAACACTCTATAATTATTTGATGAAAGAATTGTGACTTACCATTTGCTTGTGAAAAAAATAAGAATTTTAGTCAGCTGAAACCACTGTTATCATTTCACTACTAAACAATTATGCATTAGGCTGTGTTAGTAGTAAGCAAAAGGAAGTAATAATCCATTTTTCATTTGTTCTACAATTATTTATTAAGTAGCTCTTATATAAGAGTCACTATCATAGGTTCTGGAACTATAGCAGTGAACAAAACAAATAAAACCCTTGACCTCATGGAGTTAAATTCTAGTGTACTTTCTTATACACTGATGTATTTAGTGTAATACATAGTATCCCATATGGTTTTGCCAGACCAATCATATTGCTTTCATTTCATCATTACTCCTTAGTAGTATGTTATACTAGTTAAGAACATGGGTTTTAAAATCAGAGCAACAAGTATTTGATTCTTACTTCAGCCACCTATTACCTGTTGACCTTGGGCAAGTTACTCAACCTCTCTGAGCCCCTGTTTCCTCATCTATAAAATATGAGTACTGATGCCTGCTGCAAAAGATTATTTACTTTGACTATCAGAGCCTGATCCATTCCAGATTAACATTTCTGACTTTAGGTATAAATTTTACCCTCAACTGAAGACAATGGTTTATAAATGACATTTCAGTCTGACAGTTTTGGTATTTAATATGAAACCCAAGTATGGTAAGAAATAAACAAATTTAAAATGCATAGATGTCTTACAGAATCTTTTATTTGATTTAAATGTCAGGCAAATCACTTAAGAATTTATTGCATCTTTGTGACTAATTTGCATTAAGTAAAAATAACTTTTTTGCTTATAAAAGAAACTATAAAACTTAAATATTTAATGATGTAAATGTTATATATAATTAATATATTTTGCCTACCAAGTTATTACAGGAAAATAAGAATTTCTAAAACACTCATTTCATTAAAAATGATTAAGAAAAGCATCTAGTAATTTTTTAAGCACAAAATTTATTTTAAAAACATGACATTGTTCCAGCCAGGTAATCCCAGCACTTTGGAAGGTAGAAGTCAGAGGACTGTCTGAGCCCAGAGGCTTGAGACCAGCCTGGGCAACTTGACGAGACCTTTTTTTCTACAATAAATAAAAAATTTAACTGAGTGTGGTGACACATGCTTGTAGTACCAGCTACTGGGAAGGCTGAGTCAGAAGGATTGCCTGAGCTCAGCAGGTTGAGGCTGTGGTAGCCACTGTACTCCAGCCTGGGCAACAGAGTGAGACTCCAACTCAGAAAAATAATAAACAAAAAACCATGAAATTTGTTCTTAACCTACACAAATGGGTTTGGGAAGATCACTGATCATCAGGAATTGCTTTGTCCCTAGTAGTCATAGAAGAGGATGATACGACAGGTCTTTGGAAAAGATCAAGCAGTATCACCTCTGTTTGCCTGTGCCATCTTCCACATTTAAGGGTATCTCCTAACCTGTATATCTGGAGTAACTTGTGCTCACATGTGAAGAAATTTTGTCCCCTGAGAGTTAAGACATTTCCTCAACATCTAAGAGACTCATTAGCACCATTTTCTAACCATCTTTTACAGTTGGCACCACTTTGTCCATTTTGTCATCATCTGCTTGTCATTTGCAGCCTTGGAGATCACACCATCTTAGCACAGCATAGTGTAGCAAACTGATCTTCTATTATTATATAGTGTGAGTAAACTTGTCTAATCATAAATAATCTTTTGTTTTAAAAAAGGAATGTTAGTTATTCAAATGCTTCTAGTATTTAAACTCTCAGATAAGCTATCTTCTATAATGATTATAGAGAATTCAAAAAACAATTATATATGACACACAGTAATTGCTTATTAAATGATTTCAATTATTGTTATTATACAAACATGTTGTTGTATATTTAGAAGAAAACTCCCAGGATTGTGAAGTTATTCAGTATCATGTGAAGAATTTTGCTTAGTTCAAAGAAGAGAAGAATCATAAACAATTGAGATCTGTGTCCTCAGACATGACAAACTCTCATATGGAAAGGGACCTATAGTTTATATAGCGCTTCAGCAGGCCCAAACAGGACTGGGATTTCAGTTTCAGAATATGAACAAATTTTCCAGAAATGTGACCTTGTCAACAGTATACTGACCTGCCTTATTGTGGGGGTGAGGTCTCAGTACCTGCCTGCAAGTGTTCAGAGGTACCTATTTGTCGCAGATATTCCTGAAGAATGCTTTCATGAGGTGGGAGGCTGGCACAGGTGATGCTAATATTTCTTTGTTCCATGAATCTATAATTGTATATATATTCATGTTTCCATATTATCCATATTAGCTGATACATTTCTAGGTGGCAAGACCCTTGTCAATTTAACTTGCTTTTTTCCAGTCTCTGACCATGCATTAAGAATACTGTAGGCACATTCTATTAGGATTAGATCAAGCTAATTGAATATTTTTCTTTCCACTGAAGGAGACTGGGAATTTCCAATAATTCCTGGAAATCATTAAATTAGGATTAATAATTATCTATACAGAGAATCTATACTGCATGACTTGGTGTTAGGCAAGGTCAAGGTTTCATTTGCTTATTCAGCCTGTCATTCTCAATCAATAAACATTTATTAAGTGCTTCTCAATTTGCATTAAATATATTTGATGTTCAAAAATTTAAGATGAAAAGAATTTTTCACTTCTATTATTAATGTGATATATATTTGTGCTGGAAGACTATCTAGATGTGAAGAATATTTAGATGTGAGATGTCTGTGGGGAGGGTTTAGCCTACTTTACGAAAGAAAGAAGACTACATTACACCATACAGTTTTATCTTGAATATAGTTACATATAAATGGATGACTGTACTGGAGATTTTGTAGTTCAAGTAATAGAAAACCCAATTTAAATTGGCTTAAGCAGAAAAGGGAACTCATTAGATTATGTCTCTGAAAAGTCTAGGGTATTTCTCATTTGCAGTACTGCTAAATCCAATGTATTGATATAATAAGAACCATATCACTCTTTCTGTCTTGGTGTTATAACCCTTCAGAATTTGACTTCCTTCCCAGGTGAGCTTTCTCCTTGGACTGTCCCCTAGCAATTCAGACTTACATCTTCCCAAGTTTAAGCATAGCAGAAAAGAATTTCTCACCCAATGTCTGTAGCCAAAGATCTGGAACTCTCTCTGATGTGTCATGTGCTCTTTGCTTAATAATCTGCTGTGTTTAGGGGCAGGGAACAATGTTCTGATTGACTCTCAAGGATCAAGTGTCCATTTTATACCTGACAGAAAGTGAGTTGGTTCTATCTGAACCACTTAGTCTAAGAGTTGGCGAGAAGTACCATCCAGGAACTGTTTTTCCAGGAAAAGGGGATACATATTGAACAGTTACACAAATATCCGCAGCAAAGTTCCCTGTGGCAGGTGTGGAACTATTTAAAACTGCCAGAGTTGGTAACAGGGAGGAGAAAGGGCTCGTCAAATGAACATTAATCTCATGTCTTTTACTTATTTGCATTGGTGATCAGATACCCTACTTAGAAACATTGTCACTATGCTTTCACTAATTGTATTATGAGACAGTACCTTTTTTCAGTATTACAGAGCAAATATGTTTTTAATTCAAATCATAAGGAATTATCCAATTTGCAAATCATTTCTGTTGGCCCAGGGAGTCTTTTGAGAAGATTCAGATAGACATACAGTTTATGATTCAAACACCTATAATAATGAGTGTGTGCCTCTGAAGATTCTTAGATTCTTGAATTGAAAGGAAAAAAACCAATCCCATTAAAATGTGGGCTAAGGACATGAACAGACTCTTCTCAAAGGAGGAAATACAAGCAGCCAATAAACTCATGAAAAAACGCTTAGCCTCACTAGTCATCAGAGAAATGCAAAGTAAAACTACAGTGAGATATCACTTAATTCTGGTAGGCATGGTTATCATTAATAAGTCAAAAACCAACCAGTGCTGATGTGATTGCAGAGAAAAGGGGACACTTCTACACTGTTGGCGGAAATGTAAACTAGTTCAACCTCTGTGGAAAGCAGTGGGGCTGTTCCTCAAAGAACTAAAAATCGAGCTTCCCTTAGATCCAGCAATGTCTCTCCTGGTAATATACACAGAGGAACACAAATCACTCTACCAAAAAGACACCTACACATGAATGTTTATTGTAGCACTCTTCAAAATGGCAAAAATATGAAACCAATCCACATGCCCATCGAAAATGTACTGGAGCCGGGGCTCGGTGACTCAGTCTGTAATCCCAGCACTTTGGGAAGCCGAGGAGAGTGAATTGCCTGAGCCTGCGGGTTCGAGACCTGCCCAGGTAACTTGGCAAGACCTCGTCTCTACAATAAATCAAAAATAAGCTGGAAGTGGTAGCACGCGCCTATAATTCTGGCTACTTGGAAGGCTGAGGCGGAAGGATTGCCAGAGCCCAGCAGGTCGAGGCTGCAGTGGCCAGGAGTGTGCCACTGCCCTCCAGTCTGGGTGACAGAGTGGGACTCTGACTCAAAAAGAAAGAAAGAAAGAAAATGTACTGGATAAAGCAAATGTGGTACAAATCATGGCCTTTGCAGGAACTTGGGTGCAGTTGAAGACTATCATACTAAATGTGCTATCACAGAAACAAAGAACTGAATACCACATGTTCTCATTCATAAGTGGGTCCTGAACACTAGTCACACTAGTACAAGGGTGAGATTGGCAGACACTGGACACTGCCCGGGGGGGGCGGCGGGGGGGAGGAAAGAGATATGTGGCAGAAGAGGGGCATGTGACAGCACACTGGGTACCCGGTCCACTGTCGGAGAGACAGGGTCAGCCAGAAGCCCAAGCTTCACCTTCACGCATCCTACTTATATAGTAAATCTCCACTTGTACCCCACAACTATTAAAAAAAAAAGATTCTTGGTTTCTTTGTGTTTCTAATTGTGTGACTATCTAGGGAGGCCAAGACAGCCAACCAGAGACACCAGACGACTGCTGGTCTCAGCAAAGGAGTCTAAAAGGAGTGAGCCTGGTGCTTTGAGCATCTACCTGGAAATCCAAAGTGAGATTTATTGGATGTACACCGGGGAATGCAGAAAATGGACAGCTTCAAGCCCCAGCTCCCTCCCCTCAACCTCCTACCTTCAGCATGAGACTGGGAAAGCTCTCTTGTCAAAGAAAGCCATGAGTGAACTGGAGAGTTTTTGAACACTTCTCATGAACCTCTGCAGTCCTAGCCAAGGGACAGACAGACCAGGCCCTTCTTCATAGCTTGTCCTATAGCTGCCAGGTTCAGAGAGCTACATGGAAACAGGATGGAGGTACTGGCTAGATCCACGTGGGGCCTGGGACTCCAGTTTATTCCAGTGAGTCCTGGGGTGGCAGTCACTAACCCTCCCATGAAAATGCTCCGTGGAACATACCCCGGGGTGGGGGCGGGAATGATCTCTGCTGCATGGGCACTCACCCCTCTTTCCCTCTCCAGCCCCCAGCTGGGATGATACTCTCACTTTGGAGATCTTTCTCTACTCTGTAGCAACATGGAAGCAGCTGGAGACCATCATTCTAAGTGAATCATCACAGAAACAAAAGACTGAATACCACGTGTTCTCACTCATAAGTGGGCCCTAAACATTGGGCACACAAGGGCACAAAGACAGGAACAGTAGACATCCAAAACCAGACACTGGGTATCATGCCCACTCCTGGGGCGAGGAAGGCTTGTCAGAAGCCCATACTTTGTATGGGAAAACTTGTCAAGCAATATACTTTGTAACAAATCCTCACATATACCCTACCATCCTAAAATTTTAAAAGTTGTACTATCCATGAATGTGTATTAAAGAATAAAATTTTCAGTATTTGTTTTATCTGTACTCCCACCTTTCCTCATGAAACTGCTAGGTCTTTCTTCTTTATTAAAAAAATGACAACTACAACAAGGGCAATAGCTGAATGTTCGAATGCTACCCTTAAAGGAGCTAAGTGTTTGCTTATTTTCAGAGGGGAACAATGCACACTATACTTGATTTTCAAATTATATAAGAATTCCATGGATGCATTACAGGTACCTTCACTCTGCCAGATGCTGCAAATTTATAAATTCAGGTAATTATCACAAAGCCCTGCGAGGAAGATCTTACCTCCATCTTTCACTTTTCTCAAATATCTGATAACCTTTGACTGTCTATTTATAAGTAAGATAGAAGCAGCAAATAATGATTGGAATTAGTGTGTTTGGATGGGACTTCTAGACTGGTGGGTATTGTCAAGATGGTCCCCAACCTTTTTCTTATGGATAGATTTTTTAAATTCTGGAACAATGCTCAGACAAAGGATTTTCCAGCTTTCTTCCTATGCGGTATAATGATGATTTTTAGAATACTAAACCTGGACAGTCAGAGAGGCTTGGAGGTTTCACTGTTTTTGTGCAAATAAAATGTAATCCTTCAGCATTCATTAAGGCACTGTGTTCCAGCCTCCTCTGTGCTTGGTGTGCTTGGTCCTAGTCTAGAACCCTCTGGTTTAGTATTTGGGTGGCGTGGGGGGAAGGTATCATTGCCTGATTATAGAGGTGGAGACCTGAAGTTCTCATTACTCTATATATAGATTTTCAGATAAGTTTCAGTAATGACTGCTGCCTCCATTTTCTAAGACTTCACAGGATTCTGCGGATCAGAATGGCTCACTTCTTACCTGAATCATGTTATTGAGAGTTTACTCTTCCTGCTGCCTGGTACATCTTTACCATTTCCTCATATGTTTTCTGTATTCATCTATTTGGTTCAAGGCTATAGAGATCTCCTATTTGCACTGGAGTTAAAGTTTTTGTTACTCATGTTTTTTTTTAAATGTGATTTTTAAAAAGAAGTGAGCAAAAATATCCTTATCACCTTGAATCCACATGTCATCTAATTTATAACCATCTTGCTATCAGGCTCCTCATCTTTAAAATGACTTCTATAGATGTAGTTTCCCCCATCATTACTGTTTTTCTATTTATATGGTGTGTGTGTGTATGTGTTGTTATTCTTTTAAGTTACTAGTTTTCCTGATGTAGGACAAATTTTTCCTGTCCATGAGGCCTGAAAAATAAAAACATCCGTATGTCAATTAATTTTATTTTAGGGGGATAGACACAAGTTCAGATGTATTTGCAATAATGTTATAGGGTGCCCCATATAAAAGTGATTCGTTAATTGAGGCATGTATTTTAAATAGGACATCTTCCAAGCAGACCACTATATATATTTAAGAGAGAAGCAGCAAGTTATGATTATATACATATTACTAACTTCCTTAGCATAAGATCCCTGTGGCTTTGAAACAAGAGACTTCCTGAAATGCAATCAAACTAAACCTAAACCTGTTTTTAGGTGATACAACTACTTGGTTTCAAAATAGTTAAAAAATACTAACCTTCTATAGAAACTCTAACATAACTTTTTTTTTTAGGTCAGTTCATTTATTCTATTATGATCCAGATGCTAAATCATGAATTGGAGAAATAATGATTTTTAAAACTATTTTTATAACTTCTATACACTTCCATTGTAAAATCTTGGGATATGACAGGTTCCCCTGGATAATTCACTCTTAAAAAGTAAAAAATAATGTAACATAAAACAAATTTCAACCCATATTTGGGATTTGGGTGCAGCACATTACTTTGACCCATAAGCTCAGAGAAACATATTTCTTATTTATTGTGTTTCTATTCTCCCATCCTTCTTTCTTTCTCTCTTTCTCCCATTTTCTTCTGAATGCCTTTAGTTCTGTTTTGTCACTAAGAAAAAGTTTCTACATGATTGACCAAAAGCCAAAAGTAAATGCCAAGTATACTCAGTCACTTCTTTGAGGATTAATTATGGGATTTCTACCCGGCATGCCCTAGGTTTGCTGTGTTCAAGTTTTGCCAAAATAAATCTCTGGGCAGTCCAGTACTTGTTTGGAAGAAGACTTGAGAAAAGTTTAATCATTTGTGGGGCTGATTTTTTTTTACAGTTCAGCAGAAAACTGCTTTATTGAATCCAGATTAATGTATTTAAGTAACACTCAGGAAATAAGGAATATTGGCTTTGGTAGCAAGTTTGGGCAAGAGGCAAAGGTGAAGAGTTCTTGGGAAAATCACCAATAAGCATATGTATCTCTGGGGAAAGGAGTCCAATGAAATAAGCCAGTTTTCTAGCTAGGTGGACATCACATATTAATTATTTCTAGATACAATTGCATGGAGAAGAAAAAAATGGGTCCTGACCTTGATCCATCATATGACCATGGTCTCTAATAGCAACAATAACAATATCAGCAAAACCATGAGTTTTCAGGAAACCCTTCTGGAAAACCCTTCTAGAAAACTCTTTAAGTAAATATCTAGCAATAGAAGGCTAACTGGAAATCAAATTACTATGCAATAGGGGTGCAGGAATAAAATGGGAAGCTTCAGGCACAGAATGAATGTCACTGACAGCAAAGAGAAGAGGAAGGAAATGAAAAAAAACAACAACAAAGTTTCTAATGCTTCTATATACAGGACCATCTAAGAAAGAGGCCAGCTAAATTTGTTTGTCTTTTGAAGTCCTAAAGACTTGCATTTCCCAGGAGTGACCGGGCTTAAGAATCTGACTCACGCTCACCAAAATGCTTGCATGACTAAGGTAGACACAAAAACGTCTTTATTTAATATTTATTTATTAACAAAGGAAAATATAACTACTCTGCGGCCTGGAAGTACACTTGAGAACATGATCAACACAATCTTTTCTCGTGGACAAACTCCCATGAGAAGCTTCATCATGGTTAGAAACTGTGGAAAAAGTATAACGATTCAAAGAATAAAATTATCACAGTTAATGCATAATTAGTTGATATAGATTTCTTTCCCCAACATCAAGCAGCTTGGGAATTTGAAGTTGTTTGGTGATCCTAAACTCAGAACAAGGGGGCTTTAAATAAACAAAATGTGCAATGGTACCAGTCTAGGAAAGTGTGATGCCTCTAGCTCTGTAGAGAAATAGTTTTGCCAAATGGGCTAGGGTAGTCAAAGTCTGATGACAATAGCTTCATCAAATCCAGATCTGTAATAGAGCAACTTTGCAGTTGGACCAGAATAATTGTAAGCAATCTCTTTTTCAATTTACTTGGATTTTCAGGATTGCTCAAACCTCATCCTTAAATCCACTTTTATTTGATAATGGAGTGCTTCTGGGCAAAGCTTTACTTCTCAGCTTACACTCACCCATGTTACTGCCTAGGATCTATCCATCTCTTTATTCAACTAACCGAGTAAATAATTAAATAGTGATGGAATAGAAGTCACCACCCACATATAAAAGTCACCCTTATCTGTGATTTAGCTTTCCGCTGTTTCAGCTACCCATCAAAATAGATGAATACAATACAATAAGATATTGAGAGTGAAAGAGAGAGAAAGAAGAGAAGAGGGGAAAAGGAGAGGAGAGAGAGAGAGAGAGACCACATGTTTATAACTTTCATTATGGTGTATTGTTATAATTGTTGTACTTTATCATTAGTTATTTTTGTTGACCTCTTACTGTGCCTAATTTATAAATTTAACTTTATCATAGGTACATATGTATAGCAAAAAACAGTATATATGGGATTGGTTTCAGACATCCACTGGGGACTCTTGGAACTATCCCCTGTGGATAAGAGGAGACTACTATATTTCAAATTGCTGCAACTCAGAATTGGAGTTTGGCTTTTGGTTAAATATTGTGGGTAGAGATGCTCCAGAGTATTTTATTTGTTACTTAATCCCATATTCTTTACTTTTTAAATCAGAAAGAAATATGAGGGGTTTTGTGATTGATTAAGGATATCAGCTCTTCAGCTTCTGAGTGTGTTATTGCAGGTAATTACATAATAGATTCAGGGTCCCCCTAGACCCACTAATGAGGCTGTTAATATTCCAATTGTAAATACCCTCCATTTTAAATACTCTCACTCTGACTTGGGAACTATAGTGATATTTTGGGTCTCCAGGAATTAGTGTTAGGTCAGAGGCTGGGTATAACATCACAAAAAAATTTGAGTTTTATATTCCCCAGTGTAAAATTATCCCAGTTAATGCCATAGGTTCTTGTGTAGTCGGAAAATATGAAGAGATAACATTTACTGAGCACTTACTGTGTGCCATGCACTGTTCCAATACTTGTTTCTAGATGTTGCAAATATTGATATCTCTTTCATCAAGTATTCAAAGGCTTTGTTACAAAGAATATTTTTCTGGGTTAACTCAGATACACATATAAACGATGGGCAATTTAAAAGTATTAAATCTACTGAGTACTTCCCTCTAAATGAAAATTGGGTCTGCAGATGGATAGCCAAAAATCAAAACAAAACAAACACAGAAACCTGGTAAATATCTGCTGCATACATGCAGAGTCACCTCATTTTTGAATTGCTACACACTATCCCATCAATTTGATAATACATAGTTAATTCACTGCCATTAGCAGACATTATAGTTTTCTTGCTACTTTAAATAATGCTTAAATAAATATTTTTTATATGTCTCTGAGCACATGTGTGAGGGTTTTTCTAGGGTTTGTACTAAAAAGAGGATTTCATTGTCAAAGTTGTTTGTATTTTGCCTCTATATTAGAGTGGCCAAATCTCCACATCCCTTCCCACGTAAAGATAAAATTCAAAGGAACTGTAGTTATTAACTATGGCAAGTAGGGACAGAAAAATGTTCATGAAAAAAATCAGAGTGGTAAACAGAATTCTTCCAAATAAACAACAACAACAAAAATGAACAAACACATAGGCAAAGCAAATGAACAAACAACCCCCAAACAACCAACAAAAAACCCAAACATCTCAACCAATAATCTTGTCCTAATCATGAAAATCAACCTCTATAGAGATACCAAAAAAACCTGGAAAATCTAAGATGGACAAATTTTGCATCTCCCCCCCCCCCCAAATTTAAGGACAGTTAAAACTTCAGAATAGGCTCCAACTTAGAAAAGAGAGATTTAAAAACACTTAGCTTTCTAAGCCAAATATATATAGTATATAGTTTTATATATCTAGTGCCCTTATCTCTTTTTTTTCCCCTCCAAGCTTGCAGGAAAACACTGTTTATTTCTGATATTCAAGAAAGCTGTTTCAGCCTCTGTGTTGATTGATAGTAATAGATATAAGAATTAATAAAAGAGATGTGTTCTGTGAGTCACCAGCACAAGAGCTAAAACAGACCACATTCCAAAGTAAATCAAGCAGATCTCAGCACCATCCCATAGTGTTTTGAAGCTATGATTGAAAGTCAGAAGAGAGAAATATGTGCTTGCTAAGAAACATCAATGCTTTTGACTTCTTTCAACCTAGATTGGTTGGTGGCATTTCCAGGGAGCTGATGAGGTCCGAAAGGTACAGTATAAAGCTAAAGTCAAAAGCGCTGTTGAAATGGATTTGTGATAGCTTTTTATTTTACGTGCATGGATGTTTCATGGTGAAAAATTTGAAATGGAAGATGTTAGCATGAAGTGATAGGCAGGTCTTTACTCATATCTAGGTAGGTCTGCCTGACTTTTCATTAAGGGTCAAAATGTCAGAAAATTTTATGTTACTCATATTTTTACTTCTATCTTATTAGTGAAATGAGTTAAAAAAAAAAGCAAAAAAACCTCATTTAGTTAAAAACACCTCCCAAACAAAAAAAACCTCTTATTTTAAAAAAAAGAAAACCTGAAAACAAAAAAAGCCAAATACCTCAAACAAAAATCTCATTCTAACGATCAAAATCAAGCTGTATAAATACCAGAAAACTGAAAATATCACTGCTTTAACATGCCACATAATTGTAATCACAATACCTTATATTGTTTTCCAGTGAAGCAGTTTCATACGTAATTAACACCAATCTCAGCTTAAATAATCATAGGTTATATGTTCACTTTAAAATTAAAAGGTTTTGCTGGGCTCGGTGGCTCAGTCTGTAATCCCACGCTTTGGGAGGCTGAGGTGAGTGGATTGCTTGAGTCTGAGGGTTCAAGACCCGCCTGGGCAACTTGGCGAGACCACATCTCTACAGTAAGTCAAAAACTTAGCCTGGCGTGGTAGCGCGCGTCTGGAGTTCCAGCTACTTGGAAGGCTGAGGCAGAAGGATCGCTGGAGCCCAGCAGGTCGAGGCTGAGGTGGCCGGGAGTGGCCATTGCATTCCAGTCTGGGTGACAGCGTGAGACTCCAACTCAAAAAAAAAAAGAAAAAAAGAAAAAAAAGAAATGAAAAGATTTTGTTGGAAAACTGTATTTTGGATATTATTATTGTTAGTATGATGTAGTAAGGACCAAATGCAAAGGCCAATGTGTTTCCTTCAAGTTGCCACTGCTTCGTTTCTAAGTCAAAAATATTTAGAATTTCTTATTGCATCTAGTTTGGGCTCTTGTTTGACATTTAATTCAGTCATGTTGGTTCTGGGGAACTTATTTATTTTGAATTAAGTTGTAAGGCTTTACCATTCCACATCCCATTCACTGTTGCTCTAAACTTGCCTCCCCTCCCCCCAACACACAGCAGACAACTTCGCAAAAGTATATAGCAAGTGTTATGGACTAAATTATGTCCCCTCAAAATTTATGTGTTGAAGTTCTAAATCCCAGTACCTTAGAATGTTACTATATTTAGAAATAGGGTATTTAAGAGGTAATCAAGCTAAAACAAAGTCATTGGGGTGAACCTTATCCAATGTGACTGGTGTCCTTATAAGGAGAGGAACGTTGGACACTGACACTTACAGAGTTAAGACGATGTGAAGAGACATAGGAAGGAGACAGCTGTCTGCAAGGCAAAGAGAGAGAGGCCTGGAGCCGATCCTTTGCTCACATGTCCTCACAAGGGAGCAGATCCTTCGCTCACATGCCCTGATTGTGTTAAAATGATATGTACATCATGATCAAGGTGTCAGAAGGGACCACCCCTGTTGACATCTTGATCTTGAACTTCCAGCCTTCAGATTGTAAGAAAATAAATGTCTGTTGCTTAAGCCACTCATTCAGTGTTTCTTTTTTAGAGCAGCCCAAGCAAATTGATACTGCATGGATTTTCCTCAGACTGCCTTTTTAGATTTGTAAAATATATTTCCATACACTAAATAAAAGGTCATAATATAATTGTTTCTCTCCTCAAACTCAGCATGATGAGTTTCATGTCTTTACTGGAAAACATTTTAAAATTAAATCTCCATCATGAAATTTATTTTCTTTGCATATGACTTACATATCATTTGAACACAATCAGATCCCTGGCTCTCTGTGCATGTGCATTGACTTTCTTCAGTTTCTTTTTTTTCTACTTTACTGGTGGTTTGCTATTAATTCATAATTTTGAAGGACCTACTAAATTAATTCATAACTTTGAAGGACCTACTAAGAAATGGCTGATTTAGAAGTGTCTATAAATTAACAAGGAAAGAATAATCATACTTTTTGTCATCATCAATATAGCTATACTCCCATCTCCTGGATTGTAGAAATGCATTTAAAGTTAATTTGTCTTCATGGCCTTTAGCCCATAGCTAATTTTATAGCTTGTTATTTTAGACATCTGGACAACTTATCCTTCACCATAAAAGTTTGTCTTGTCCCTTCATACTTTTGTCTGTGTAGATTGCTGCCTCTTATTATCTCAAGATCAGATTGAATGTGTGAGTGTGTGATAGGTTCTTCACAGGTCAAGTTTTGTGCCCAACTTGGTCTTGAGAGGTGAATTGGAAACAGGATAAGAATTCTCTAAAGCCCTTAACTTGGAGTTTACATCGTAATCGGATAATATGCATATTTAAGATTGATGGAGCAGTGAACACATAGAATTGGTTTGTGACTTATGAGTGATTCCTTAGTCTTTACTGTGGGCAGATGGAAGAGAGTAAATGCCTGAATGACATTTGCAAATTGCAAATAATATGATTTCAAAATGTATTCTCCAAGGAAAGTACGCATGCAGATTAAGAGAAATTTGTAATCTTCTGCCAGTGGTTCTGTGTTTTGGCAAGAAATGGTTTCTTTTTGTAACTAGCAACTGCAGATGGTCTATAACTATCGAAGAGACTAATGATTAATGTGGATTTTCACAATCCTTTGTAAGCATCATTCATATTTTAAATTTATATGATATAATAGACTGCGATGATAGATTTGCTTTAGGTTACTCTGACAATATCTTGAAAATGATAGAAATTTTTATATGTAGCCAAATGATTTGATTTATCAACTCTAGTTATGTTCTTCTTTACAAAAGAAGGTATCTGGTCAGATAGAACTGTTTTTCTTGAAAGAGAAAACAAAAAGAATGGTTAAATAAAAGGTAATTCATCTATTTGTGCTTCCATGGAGAAACAGATGTTTCTTTTCTATGATTTTTATGCTTTAAAAAAACCTTATTTCTCATGTATTTAGGAATAATGTGGTTTAATGTTTTCATTTGTGTCTTTTTGTGGTTGAATGTGTCAGTGGTTTAATATGAGAAGAAATTCAGAGAAGGCATTGTAGGAAGAGATTGGACTGAACACACATCTAATTCTCTTCTTGCCCTAAATTATTTGTGTGACTGAAAAATAGATATTCACACACGTATAATATATAACAGGCATATATATAAAAGTCTGTATAAATTACAGACTTATATATATATATAAATTATATATATATATAAATTAAGAAAAGATTCTGAGCAATATTTGCAAAGAAGAAAGAATGGCATCACCAGGTAGAAAATTGTGAGAAGTTTTACATGTTAGAAAGGACACAATCTCAAGAATCTCCAAGCTCAGAGTGACCTAATGTAGAGAAAGAGGTAAAGGAACTACGCATCAGAGCAATTAGATAGGAGCTAGAAATCTGAAAAACAGAACCGTTGTGTCCTAGCCCTCCCCCCACTGTTCTAAATGGCAGGAACAAGAGAAACTCAATGTCAGAATGAGCCTGAAAAGTATTATAAAACTAAATTATTATGATGCCTGAGCAAGGAGAGCAGATACTATGGTGACTTGAGATGCTCACGAGTGTGGATAGAAAAAAAAGGGACAGGCTTTCCAACCTGCTCCTGTGAACTCTCCCCATCATGCACCTGTGAATCCTCCCCATCCTGCACTAGTAAGACCTCCTTTTTTATAGAGTGATTTGAGTTCTTCTGGGTATATTTCCTGTAGTGGGATTGCAGGGTCATATGGAAGGTTGATTTTTAGAACTTTTGGGAATCGCCACACGGTTTTCCACAGAGGTTGTACTAGTTTGCACTCCCATCAAACCTTGAAGTACTGCTTTACTGAAGTAACAACTTTCTAAATTGGCAAGGAAGAGCCAGCATGAGCTCCTAGCCTACCTGCCAGCCCATGTCCTGGGAACATTGACAGATGCTGCTGACCAACATCAACTATTTATGTAGAACCTAAAAGCATCTTTTCAGTCAAAGTTGAGACCTGGTGTAACATCAGACCTATATCACTGCCGAGGTAGCCCATACAGCTACGAATGGACAATCACACATCACTAGAGAACTGATAAAAAACAATAGAGGACCAAGATGAATTGACAGAGTCACTGATCCAGGGTTATAAAAGAAATAGTTCAAGGAAGAGATTAAAAACTTAACCAAAGGCACTTCTTACAAATCTTTAGAGAAAGTCAAGTGGTGATTATCCATTAAAAGAAAATGAAAGAAAAAAGGAGGAGGAGGAGGAAGAGCAGGAGGAGAAAGAAAAGGTCTCTGTGAACATGAGTGATTAGAGAACACAAACATGGTTATAGAAATTAAAAATCCATTTTTATTTTTTTGAGTATTTTTTTTAACTTTAAACATTTTTTTATTTTAAAACTGTGGGGTACATTTCAGGGTTAGGTATACAAATATTCACTGTGCAGGTACCCTTGTTGATGAGGTGTGCCCCCCCTTCCCCAGGCAGATTTCCACTACTGTCAATCCCACCTCCCCATCCCTCTGCAGTTTCCTGCTACTCAATCCTTTTCTTATAGTATTACGATAGTTGTTCAAGGTCCACTTATGAGTGAGAACATGTGATACTCAGTTCTTTGTTTCTGTGAAAATCACTCAGTATTATAGACTCTAATTCCATCTAGGTTGCTGTGAAGTTCACGATTTTGTTCTTTATGGCTGCATAATATTCCGTTATGTATAGGTACTACACTTTAAAAATCCAGTTCTCTTTGGATGGGCAGCATGTTTGGGTTGATGTTCTTGCTATTGTGAATAATGCTGTGATAAACATACATGTGCAGGCATCTTTTTTTTAGAGTGATTTGAATTCTTCTGGGTATATTCCCCATAGTGGGATGGTGGAGTCATACGGAAGGTTGATTTTTAGAACTTTTGGGAATCACCACACTGTTTTCCACAAAGGCTGTACTAGTTTGCACTCCCACGAACAGTGTAGAAGTGTTCCCTTTTTGCCACATCCTCTCCAGCGTCTGTTATTTTTTGAGTTATTGATGATGGCCATTCTGACTGGAGTTCTAGGTGGTATCTCAGTGTAGTTTTAATTTGCATCTCCTTGATGACTAGTGAGGTTGAACGTTTTTTCAAGTATTTGTTGGCTGCTCGTATGTCTTCTTTTGAGAACTGTCTATTCATCTCTTTTGCCCACTTTGTAATGGGGCTGTTTGTTTTTTTCTTTTCAGCATGTTTGAGTTCCTTGTAGATCCTAGATGTTAGACCTTTGTCAGACATGGAGTTGGAAAATATTTTTTCCCAGTCTGTGGGCTGTCTTCCTGCTCTCTTGAGGTTTCTTTGACTTTGCAGAAACTTGTCAGTTTGATGAGGCCCCAATTGTCTATCTTATGTCTTATGGAATGGGCACTTCGGGTTTTGATCAGGAATTGGTTGCCAGTTCCAATTTCCATAAGAGTGTCTCCTGCATTTTCTAAGGTTCTTATAGTTTGAGGTTTTACATTTAGGTCTCTGATCCATTTAGAGTTAATTAAAAATCTATTTTTCAAAGTAGAAAAACAATAAAATGCAAGGGATAAAAAACAGAATGAACATTGCTGAAGGCGGAATTACAAGTCTGGACAATATAATATTTTAAAATCTGAAGGAAAAAATAGAAAGCAATGTGAAAGAAAGAATGAAAAATAAAACACAAGAATATTAATTTATAATGTTCAGCACCCACTTAATAGAAGTTCCAGAGAAAGACAACATGAACACAGGAAATTGAAGAGATGAAAAAGAAATAAGAGAGGCTGGGTACGGTGGTTCAATCTGTAATCCCAGCACTTTGGGAGGCCAAGGCTAGAGGATTGCCTGAGCCCCAGGGGTTCGAGACCAGCCTGGACAACTTTGCGAGACCTCATCTCTACAATAAAATAAAAAAAAAATAAGCCAGGTGTGGTAGCATGCACCTGTAGTTTCAGCTTCTTGGAAGGCTGTGGTGGAAGTATTGCCTAAGCCCAGCAGGTTGAGGCTGTGGTGGATATGAGTGCCTCCTGCACTCCAGGCTGGGCGACAGAGTGAGACTTTAACACACACACACAAAAAGAGATAATTGAGAAATTTTCCTTGGACTGAAGATTTGAGCCTTAGGATTAAAAGGGCCCCCTTATTTATATCCTATTGAAATTTCCAATCTAAAGCACGAAAAGTTAAAAAATTCCCAGAGAAAAATCAATCATTTAATCAAATAAGCAAACATACAGGTGAGAGAGAAATAAGAGTCAAATTGTAATCAGAAGTTCTAGTTGGCAATACTGAATGCTGGAGAAGAAATTTAAGAAGGCCTTTTCCATCCATGAACAGATGAAGGACTCCTATCCCCACCCCTAATACCCACATCGAATAATTTTAGTTTGGTTCTTCTGGATCAAGTCTTACTGATTTTTATCCTAATCACCCCACGAAGATCTTGAAAAATACAGATCCATGGGCCCTGTTCTAAGAGATGTGGGTGTTCTAAGAGCCAGGGTATAGTCTGGGAATCTATATTCTGAAGAGCTTCTCAATTTGAGAATAACTGGCTTAGCCCATAGATGCTGATGACTCAACTCCATTAGCTGTTTAGTCCACATGGGGTCCCAGTACACAAATATGAGCTCTGATCGAGGACTCATTCCTCGTCATTCTAGACCACAAGGCTGACTCAGTGTGCTCTGTCTGAGGCCATATGAGTCTCATGTGGCCAGAACTCAGGCCACTGTGATCATATTTATGGTTTCTGCTTTATTTTAGACTAAATATGTCTTAGATGACAAACTAACAAAAGATGTAAAATAGTTTTGTAAATCCAACTCTATTAGTAACTGTTATCTTTTATTTCTGACTTCCCAACCATTATTTGAAGGCTTAAGTTTCACAAATAGAACTCAGGACTTGGTAAGAATTTTGCAGTTAAATTGCAGCTGTTCCATTCACGTGGATTTAATTAGGGACATTTCTCTGATAACACTTTACAGAATTGTCTTATTTGTAGAGAAGCCCCAATTGTTGCCTTTTAATCCTGTCAAATTTGTCATTAAGAGAATGTCTTACATTGACTGTACCATCAGAAGTCACAAGTAAAAGAGTACCCTCTAAAATATAGTACACGACACAAGCTCTGACCAGCAGGGTCAGTTACATACAGGAAATAAATAATCCATAACCATGTGAGAACCATACAGTCTTAGCAGAATAAGGTATGCCATAGATGACTGAGTCTGCTACTCTGCCTGCATATGTAAAGACAGAGAAGGCAGATTCTTTTAAGAGAGCTACCAAGAAAAGGTATGCCATTTCTACAGTTGAATGCTGCAGTGATAGATGGTGTGAAACTAAGTAACTTAAAAAAAATTCCTTGAGATATCAGGAAAGGAAATGTGTATGGATGAAATATAATCAGGGACAAGTATTCAAGATGGCTACCTAGAAGGACCCATCTGGTCCTGCTCTCACAGAGCAAACCAAGGAAGAGTGCCTCAGCAGTCGGGGACCTAGCAGTTGGAGCAGGTCGAGATGAAGGACACATCCCACAACCTGAGAGGACAGTTGAGAGACACAGAAAGCAGGGGAGAGAATGGGCAGCTGGTATTGGAGCCAGGAAGTCCCCTCCACATCTGGCTTGTGACAGAAACAGAGAGCAGCCTCTGGATGTGGGAAATGGTAGAAAATTAGGACTTAAGTGCTCACTACTGCCATGAACTGGGAGGTCCTCCCCACCTCAGCCTCATGAGACTCCAGTCCCATATGGGAAATGGCCTGAATATGTCACAGCCGCTTGCTGCCAGAGCCCATGTGGAGCTGAGAACCCATTTGAGCTCTGAATACTTATGGCCAAACCATTCCCGAGAACTCATTTCTTGCAAGCAGTGCTTGGTAGCCAACTCACAGTCTGGGAAAGAATCCTGGCCTAGCTGCCTTCAACCTCCCCAAGGGCAGGTTCTGCTACTGCAGGCAGCTTTGATTTGGGGCCAAATTTTGAGTTCTAGGTGTGATTAGCCTCTACGAGGGAAGTTAGGAGGAGCCTTATCATCCTGGTAAGCCTTCTTTTTGCGTAATGCTTCTGGGCAACAGACAGTTCTGCCAATTCTTCAGTGGCCAGGGGGCCTATCCCCTTCGCGATCCCCACTGAGTGTGCACAGCTGGAGATCAGAACACGGACCATTCAGCTCCAGCCTGGAGGTGGAGGGAGATGTTGCTGCAGAAAGAAACTTTGAGTTCTGAGCCTGGATGACCTCAGATAAGGTAAGGGAAGCTGGAGGCAGTTGGGGGGAGGAGGGGGTCCTCTGTCATCCTGGCAACCCCTCTCTCCCAGTGTGAGCTCTCTTGTACAAAAGAAAAGACTTGGCCATCCCCACAGTGTGGCCATAGTGGCCAGGGACCCTGTTTCCCACTGGGGTAGCCAGTCATGCCCATGGGGTAGTGGGGGTGGCAGCTAGCTGGAGAGTGGTACAGTCTGACCTAGTTCTCTCTGATCAGCATTGCCTCACCAACCCACTCAAAATTCCAGGGACTGAGGATCTTTGGGAGTTCCCATAACTCCATGTGTCACCTAGGTCAGCAGTTCTCAATCTTTATGGCATCACACCTGGTTTTGTGGACAGTTTTTCCATGGGTGGGGGTGGGGGTGGGGATAGCATTAGGCATTAGATTTTCATAAGAAATGTGCAGCCTAGATCTAGTGCATGCACAGTTCACAATAGGGTTTGTGCTTCTATGAGAATCAAATGCTGTGGCTAATCTGACAGAAGACAAAGCCCTGCTTGCCCATTGCTCA
Organism: Carlito syrichta; assembly: GCF_000164805.1. Taxonomy (NCBI): domain Eukaryota; kingdom Metazoa; phylum Chordata; class Mammalia; order Primates; family Tarsiidae; genus Carlito; species Carlito syrichta. The sequence goes on along the minus strand of NW_007258225.1, from coordinate 29,180 downwards.
CCTCCTGCTGTGCAGCCCAGTTTCTAACAGGACAGAGATTGGTATGGGTTCAGGGTTTGGGGGTTGGGAAGCCCTGACCTAGGTCATCTGCACACTTTCCTGGGGGAACAGAGGCCAAGAAAAAAGCCCATGGCCACCATTACAGCAGGCTGTCTCATTCAAGAAACACTTCCTGGCTGGAGGCTAACTGGCATAGCTCATTACAACATCTGAGACGGTAATAAAGCTCTCGAGAAAGGTGATTAGAACAAAACTCATGCCACCAGGTATCTTGCAGATCAGTCCACAGACTGAGAGGGTCCTCCAGAGACGTCAATGACAAACTCCCCTTAAAATTTACCCCTATACTTTAACATCACAGGATACCTTGCAGGTACCCTTCAGCACCAGCCAAATGGTGGCAACCTCCTAGGGCAGCTAGACCCAGAAGAGCAGCAGAACCCACAGTGGTTGGGCCCTCACAGACTACCACACCCAGGGGAAGAAGGCATACAACACAACAGGGGAGCATCCTGTGGGAATAAAAAATAAATTCCACAAATGGCCACCCAAACAGTAGCGACCTTATCTAACTAAAAAACAACAAAACCAAACTAGAAAGAGAAGAGTCTGTCCTCACAGATGAAGAGGAACCAGAGAAAAAACAATGGCAATCCCCAAAGCTTAATGAGTTGTCACCCACCAAAGGACTTCCTAGATCCCAAGCAATGGAACCCATCCAAAATGACCTGTCTCTGATAACATACATAGAATTTAGACTATGGCAAAAAAACAGTGGAGAAAAGTCATGAGAAGGTGGAAGCACAAATCACCCAGGTAATGAAAACAGCGCCTGGGTGATTTTATTCCATGGAGGGAATAAAAGCTGAACTGGCCAACATAAGAAAGGTTCAATTTGAACTCCTGGAAATGAAGCATTCTTTCAGGAATCTAAAAAAGAACAATGACAAGCCTAAGCAGTGGAATTGGCCAGGCAGAGGAAAGAATCTCAGAGCTCAAGTATCAAAATATTGACGTAACTTAGTCTGACAAAAACAAGGAGAGAAGACTCGAGAAGAATGAGCAAAGACTATGAGTGGTTTGGGATTATGTAAAGAGACAAATCTGTGGTTGATTGCTATCCCTAAGACAGAAGGGGAAACTGAGCACATCCCAGAACAAGCTTTGCAAGAGGTCATCCAAGAAAATTTCCCCATCTCACTAGAGAGGTGACCATGCAGACGAAAGATACCCAGAGAACTCCTATGATGTATTATTAATGAGAAGACCACTCCCAAGACACATAATAATCCACCTCCCCAAGGTAAGTATGGAAGAAAAAAATCCTAAAGGCAGTTAGAGAGAAGGGACAGACCACATACTGGGGAAGACCCATCAGAGTTGCAGCAGACTTCTCAGCAGAAACTCTACAAATCAGAAGGGACTAGGGTCCTATCCTTAATGTTTTGAAAGAAAAGCAATTCCAGCCAGAATACAATTCCACCAGGCTAACTAAAAAGTTTGTTCACAGCAAAAGAAACCATCAAGAGAGTAAAGAGACAACCCGCATAATGGAATGCAAGCTATGTATTTGACAAGTGAATATTCAGGATCTACAAGGAACTCAAACAAATTGACAGGAAAAAAAAACCCAAAACAAATTATCTCATTAAAAAATGGGCGAAGGATGAACAGACACTTTTCAAAGGAAGACATTCTAGTAAGCCATATGAAATCAAGCTTGGCATTGCTAATCATCAGATAAATGCAAATCAAAACTACAATGAGATACCACCTAACACCAGTAAGGAAAGCTATTATTAATTAGTCAAAAAAACAACAGATGTTGGTGTGGCTGTTGAGAAAAGGGAACGCTTCTACACTGTTGGTGGGAAAGTAAGCTAGTTTGACCTTTGTGAGAAGCAGTGTGGTGTTTTCTCAAGAACTAAAAATTGAGCTGTCATGCAATCCAGCAATCCTATTTGTGGGAATATACCCAGAGGATCATACGTCACTCTACCAAAAAGACACCTGCACATGTATGTTCATTGCAGCACTACTCACAATAGCAAAAACAAGGAACCAACACAGAAGCCCATCAAAGGAGGACTGGATAAAGAAAATGTGGTACATATATATGATGAAATATTATGCAACCTTAAAGAAGAACAAAATCATGTCCTTGCAGCAATGTGGTTGCAGCTGGAGACCATCATTCTAAGTGAGCTACCACAGAAACAAAGAACTAAATGCTTTCTGTTCTCATTCATAAGTGGGCCCTGATCACTGGTCTTCTGAGCACAAAGGTAGGAACAACAGATGCTGGATGCTGCTAATGGAGGGAGGGAGGAGGGATAAGGGACACCTAACCACACATTGGATACCAGGTCCACTATCAGGAGGAGAGAGGGCTCGCTGGAAGCCCAAATTTCACCTACATGCAATTTACATAGGTATCAAATCCTCACATGTACCTCACAACTCAAATAAAATAAAAAGATAAAGTATAATGTAAGTTATATTTATACTAGTATTTGTATGTTTTTGAAACAATGGCACACTTTTGAAGGTTCTCTCCTTTCTTTCCTGTTTGAATTTGTCTTCTTAGCACACTTTAATATGATAAAGTAGACTCATCAAAAACTTTCATTGTGTTTTCTTCATGTGGCTCTTTTTTCCACTCCCTCTTATTCTTCTTTCCAATGTGTTCCCTCGTTCTTCTTCTAAACTCTCTTCAGACTCTCTTCAATCTTAAAGGACAGGAAAAAAATGCAAAAAATCAAAACATTTTGTGAAATCATTTTTGTTAGCTGTGATTACCCTTCCTGGCTACACTGAGCCTAACCAGCAGCATTCATTTATGTGGGGATTATCTAGCTAACTTCTCCTTGAAGGCTCAGCCATTTATTCAATTTCATTGATAAACTTAATGGTTAAATATTTTTCATCTTCATCTTCTAATCAGAAAAGAGGACTAAAATACAATTTGACTCCAAGGAAATCTCTATATGTTCAACTTTGTATGTGTTGAAATTTCCCAAACATTATACTCCTTTCAGGTCCAAAAAGTTAGAGGGATATTTTGATTACAGTGCCTGGTACTTGTCATGAAAGTGATTAAAAAATGATTAAAGTCCTATCAAAAGATACATTTGAGATACTGGATATAATTTTAGGAGTTAATAAAAATCATGACCTTTATGTTTCTGAAATTCTTTGGAAATGAAAGAATATTTGCTTGACCTGAAGATATTTTTTTAAAAACCTACTTTATATGAGAACCCTAAATATGATCCTAGTGATCAGAAACTAATGATTGTGTATCCAGGGATAGGAGATCTCAGAAATCCTCCATAACCTTTACATGTATGTGATATTTATTTCAAACATGTGAAGAGGCCAGTATTACATATACTTTTTTTTCCTTAAATTGAAGATGTATTGACTGCCATCAGTACAGAAATAGAATACTGATTCTATTAGAAAAAAAGGTGACATTTACTTTGTCTTGATTCAGAGATTAACTTATGTTAATTATCAAAAAAAGGGCAGGACATGTCAAATCTTTTCTGATAAATTTCAAATGAGATTAACATATTTGTTGGATGATCCCCAAGAAATGAATTTTTCATTGCATCCTATATATTTGTGCTAAGATTTCTGATTAATTTTTATTGCCGCTAAACAAAAATTATTTAAAATGTTTTAAATTTAAATAAAAATGATTAAAAATAGTTTGGTGACATCTTAGAAGTAATGAATTGTCACCTTGACCTCATTCTTCACAGTGTTGTCATTTGAGACCTTGAGTTTGAAACTGGTACTCTATCAATGTGCATCTCTTTTGCATCTGCATAAATTTATCAGAAGTGGATTTGATGTCATAGAAATGCTAGAAGGAATTTAAAAAACTATGGTTTCACGTTTTTTGTTTCCTTTTATTGATAGAGTCTTTATTGTATAGAGTTTTAATGCTTTATTATGTTTAATTATTTATGAGAAAATATCAAGTTTACTATTTAATTAAATAAAAATAAATGAAGGCTAAAATCTTAAAATAGATTTTACCACTTTTTTTTTTTTACAAACCAGGGTTTTTGAACTTTTTTTGGTTCCTTTTTTATTGTTGGAAAATGTTTCTAGAAAACCTCAAACAGAATGAAATTTTACATATAATCATATTTGAGATGTGTACAGTATAAAGGAAATGTAGCTTTTTGTTTGTATTCTTAAGAAATGTCATATTCCTCTTTATATTGTTTTTTAATGTATTATATCCCCTTCCCAGATTCTATATACTTTGAGAATTTGTATGTCTTCCCCAGGATATAGACAAATCTTTGACACCTAGTTGTATTGATATTAAATAAATGGACAACTCAAGTTTCTACTTACATTCATATCACAAAACTTAGAATCAAATAATATAGTCTATGAGGAGAAAAAACTTGTAGGTCAACTGTAATGCAGGCAGGTTGAAATAAATACTTTAGTGATGATATGAACAAAATGGTGGTGAAACCTAAAGTAAGAGTGATTAGCATAAATTTGGAGGTGGAGGAAGGAAGGGGATTAGTGCAACCCTCATGAAAACAAGTGACATTGAGATGAGTCTTTAAGGATCAGGAGCATTTCCGCAGGCTAAGAAGCAGGTGGAGAAGACATGAGTTTCGAGCTTAGGTGCTGTAAAAAGCACTATCCATATGGGGAATGGAAATCAGCCCCATAAACCTGGAGCGTATCTTCCTGGGGGGAAGCGGTAGTGTCATATCACTTCTGTTCTTGAATGTCCCCCGAGGAGTTCAGATTTTGTTCTGCAAGGGGAAGAGAGCCAGTGAAGATTTCCGAGGAGAGAAAAGTGTACTATGATCTGTAGGATTTAGGAAAATGACTTTGGTATCAGTAGGTAGGGTGGATTGAAGCAGATCCTGGTGGTGAGATATGGTGAGCCTCTGAAACAGGAGGATGACAGTGAGGAAAGAAAGGAGGGGATAGATATGGGAGATATTGTGTTTCCATAATCAACAGTATATGGAAACTGATTGGATACAGTTCTTATATATCTAAGGGTTTCCTCTTACCTGCAGCACACAGTTGAAATCCCTGGCTTGACACACAGAACCCTTCTTCCACTTGCATTGATTCCTTTCTCTTTCCCCTTGATCTTCCTGCCCTCCCTACATGAGCACGGCATGCTGGGGTCCACCTATGTAGACCTTTTCTCCATTCTTCGCGATCTCATATGTCTTCTTGGTTTTGGATATATATATTTTTTCACTATGCCAGACATATTCTTCCCTTTGCTCTGGTTTCTGAAGATCTACTAAAAACCCAACTTAAATATTATCTTTTAAATAGATGTTTTCCTAACCAGACCTCTACTGCCCCCAATAATCCCCACCCCAATTGCTGTCACCCTGTTGTACTTAGTCATTCTTTCCTCTGCCTTCCAGAGCAGTATATTCATCCTTTTAAAATAAAATTAATCACAGGACACTACACGCCCATTTGGCTAATTTAAAAAAAATGCTGGCAAGAATGCTGAAAAACTTCTTCATCCATGTACTGTTGGTGCGAATGAAAAATGGTGCAGCCACTCTGGAAAATAGTTGGATATTTTCTTAAAAAAATAAAAAATCTAAACATTCAACTGCCATATGACCCAACAATTGCACTCCTGTGCATTTATCCCAGAGAAATGAAGATGTATGCTCATATAAAAACCTGCACACAGATGTTCATAGCAGCCTTACTGAAACAACCAGAAGCTGGAATGGGTCCAGATGTCCTTCAACAGGTGAATAAACTATGGTAAATGTATACCTTGGAATACTACTCAGCAATAAAATAAAATGAAGTATTGACAGATGCATTTGCATTCATCTTGGATGAATTTCTGGAGTATTATGCAGAAAACAAAAAAGCCAGTTCCCAAAGGTTATAAACTATATGATTTATTTTGTGTAACATTTAAAAATGACAACATTTTAGAAATGGAGGACAGTGGTTGCCAGAGGTTAGGAAAAGGTGGAGTGGGTGGGAGGTGAATGGTTTTGAAAGGGCAACACTGCCAGGGAACAGCTCCAGCCGGGTCCAGGGTACCCCAAATGTGGAGACGGTGTTGGCGATTGGGGGGAAGAAGAGAGAGAGAAAGAGAGAGAGAGAAAGAAAGAGACTGGACTCCGGTCTAGTGCAGAAGCGATGTGTGTTATTGGGAATTACAACGGGTCTTTTATACACAAAGTCAGATGTGGGAGGGGCGTCCCCCACCCACCAGAAACCTTAATCCATGAAAACTTAATCAATGATTGCCTTTAAGCCCTTTGCATATGATAATCTTAAAATCCCATAACAAAGGATAACCTAATCTGTGACTGACATATTCTATAAACCTTTTTCATCCTAAGCTGATTGATTTATGCCAAGTTAAACAATTCTATAGAAGCTTAAGTATTTACTTTACAAACAAAAGTGGCCCATCCCAGAATGTTTGGAATGTGGCCCAGTCCAAAGTTCACAGTGGGCTACCTACAAGTAACCCAGCCGCATTCTTTCAACAACATAACTCTTCTAAAACTATATTCTACAATTTACACCTTCAATAAATCCTAAGATCATGACCCAGAAGCCTGTGACCAATACTAAGGCTCTTAGATGTGACCCAAGTTTGAATTGCAAGTTGTGTGAAAGCCGAAACTGCAGTTTGTGGAAGAATGGGAGCAATGAGCTACTAAAGTTAGCTTGTGTTCATCCCGGTCTCAGAGTTTTTATGTTTTGAGCTCACAGGAGCTTAATCTGGTTAGTGCTGAGTAGAAAGGGGGAGGAAATGGGGTCAAATAGCTCCCAACGTATCCTAGTGGTCTCGGGGTCAACGGCCCTTCCTGATCCCTAATGCTCAGTGGGCCTCCATGGCTGGCTCCCAACACAACACTATCCTTGTAGTGATGGGACTGTTTAGTGTCTTTACTATGGTGGTGGATACACGAACCCAACAAGCTGATTAAATTTTATAGAACTAAGTGCGCGCACACACACACACATGCGTACAAAAGAAAAACTGGGAAAATCTGAGCAAGATAGGAGAGTTGCATTAATGACAATATCCTGGTTGTGATATATTAGAGTTTTACCAAATGTTACCACTGGGGGGAAATAAGGCAAAGTGTGCAAGGGATTTCTCTGTATTGTGTTTTACAACTGCATGTAAGTCTATAATTATCTCAATACAATTTCATTTTAAAAAACCTTTCCCTATAGGATTGAAAGACCCTATGAGTTTAATCATATACCCGAGGGCTAATATAGTGACATAAAGCTTTGCACCCCAGACTCCCAGTATGGTGACCAATACATGATAGGTACCCTATAAATTACAGATGCTCCACAATTTAATATAGGTCTTGATATACCCATAATAAGTCAAAAATACTGTAAGTTGAAAATGCATTTAATACCCCGATAAACCAACCCTAAGGTAAAAAAAATTATTAAGTCAAACCGAAGTAAGATGGGAGCCATCTGTACTACTAAATAAATTAATTATGAGTATAAAGGAGAGTGAAGAGTCAAAAATGGCTGACATTTCTATTTTAAAGGACTGGGAAGATAATGACACCTATAATTAAAATAAGAAACATGAGTATAAAGTGTGGATTTGAGTTGAGATAAAGTCTTTCACCCTTGTTCTCGCTTGCTCTCTTTTCTTGACATACTAATTTTGAAATATCAGTGGGATATCCAAATTGAGATATTTAGCAGGTAGCTTCAACTATTTTGATTTCCTCTTCCATTCTAGTTAGATAGCAAATGTTTTAGGTGTGAATCGAAGCTTTAAGGTTATGCGTACCTCAATACATTTCTTTTTTTTTTTTTTTGAGTCGGAGTCTCACTCTGTCGCCCAGACTGGAGTGCAGTGGCCGCTCCCGGCCACCGCAGCTCAATCTGCTGGGCTCCAGCGAGCCTTCCGCCTCAGCCTTCCAAGTAGCCGGAATTACAGGCATGTGCTACCACGTCCGGCTGATTTTTTTTTTGATTTATGGTAGAGATGAGGTCTCGCTCCCAGGCGGGTCTCAAACCCGCGGGCTCAGGCAATCCACTCACCTCGGCCTCCCAAAGGTGCAGGATTACAGGCTGAGCCACCGAGCCCGACTAATACATTTCTTGAAAAGGACTTGATTAAACTTTTATAGTCCATTTTCTAGTCTGTAATACTGAACAGTCAACCTGAAAAGTCAGGTTAAAAATTTAAATAGAATTGATTATTGTGTTCTAAAGTTTTCTCATTTTATAACTGCAGTATATTTATTGGTGATAATGTTGATCCTGAGTTTATATTTTTAGCTCTTTGTTAGAGAGATTATCGGATGTTTCCCCTGGAACCTGAGTTAGGTATGACTTTTAATTAAAGAGCATTCAGAAAGGAACGTAAAAATATTTGGCATGAAATAATATTAGTCAATGGACAAATTGGTAAACTAGACAATATAAATCCAGTTATATATAACACAGTGATGTATGACATTTAATGTAACTTTGTAGGAAACTGCTGACTCTAAAACTAGGATGCAAGTTCTGGCATCACAAATCTAGAAATATATTTGAGTTATCATCTAGTTCTATGCCATGATTGTAACGATCTTGAATAACAATCAACTTTCTTATTGACAATCTTCAGGCAATTATATTACATATTCTCAGCCAGTTCTTGAGGTTCTTGAGTTTTATTACCTGGTTGTTCAAGGAATTCTTTTCTATGTCCAAATGAAGCATCTTCCATTGGCAGCAACTATGTTGTATTCATCTTCATGCTTCTGCAATCTCCTATGTCTCAGGCAACAAAGCAGATGTCTGTGTTATGTGTGTTTATTGACTGGTTCAATGACTAAATAAATGCTTTAATTTTATCTCATTTTCTCATGTCTGGCCTTTAAGGAAAAGAAAAGCATAAAGCCCCTCCCAACCATGAAGATAATAACAAAATTAGCTGTTAGTCTTCTCTTTTCCAAAGTAAGTAACTCAAATCAATTTAACCTTTTCTTATATAACAGAATTTTCTTTCTTAATTGATCATTTTTCCTTTGAATCTGCTTTAGTTTCCACATATTTTAAAAAAATTACTCACCAATTAAAGACTCAATTTTAATAAGAATCTCATTAATTGTAAATACATTAGCTTATTCCTTCCTGGTATATGCATATTATTCATTTGTTACTGGACTTAGGTCTCACAACCCTGTGACTGTTTCTGCTACATTGTAGGCTCTCAGTAAATATTTGTTGAATAACTATATTTGTTTAAGATTCTGTGATATTAATAGATCTTTCTTTTTTAGAAAAGTATACCAAGCTGTGTTCCTGTCTGACCCAATATCCTACAGATGTTAGTGAAAACAGCTCTTTCTGTTTTTATTCAAAGGACAGAGGAAACATCCAGTTAATAGCTGTAGAACTTCATCTCTGATAATGAGACCATTTCTCTCAGTCTAGAGTTATCTGCCCAATCCTGTCTTCACAATACCCTCCTAGAAGAGCCTTATGTGATTGGATTTCTGGCATACACATTATATCAAGCCTGTGGGTATAATCAGGCACACCTGAATTTTAGCAGTGAGTGCTGGCCTTACTGTGACGCCTGTGTGCCACATCATAACATCATATTATGTTTTTTAAAAAAAGTTAAAAAAAATTTTTTGGGGGGAGTAACCCCTTCGGGTCCCCTCCTGCTGTGGGAGCTTTTCTGTCCTCTCAATAAATCCTGCTGTAAAAAAAAATATCTTTTCTGTTTACTGAAAAGTAGGAATTGTGTTTCACTCATCTTGACTTGCACGTAGTAGGCACTCAAGTATTTGTTGAACCAGAGGCTAAATGAATGGCACTTTCAGCTAGTTAATGAGCTAGTTAATGAGGGTGGCATAGTTAATTTTTGGAAACAATAAATATTTATTTTTAGCAACAATAAACATTCGCCCATTAATTTCAGCTGAGATTTTTAGGCTATTAGTATAGCAAATTTGGCAAGTGTTATTTTTTTTAGCATTCCTGGGCTATATTTAACACAGAGTCTGTCACTATATGAAATAGACATTCAGTATTTTCCCAATGTTTTCTTTTTTTTTGAGTTGGAGTCTCACTCTGTCACCCAGACTGGAGTGCAGTGGCTGCTCCCGGCCACTGCAGCCTCAACCTGCTGGACTCAGGCAATCCTTCCACCTCAGTCTTCCAAGTAGCTGGAACTACAGGCATGCGCTACCATGCCTGGCTAATTTTTGATTTATTGTAGAGATGAGGTCTCACCAAGTTGCTCAGGTGGGTCTCGAACCCGCAGGCTCAGGCAATCCACTCACCTCAGTGTCCCAAAGCGCGGGATTACAGGCTGAGCCACCGAGCCCGGTTTTTCCCAATGTTTTCTAAATGAGGAGTTAACCCATAGGGAGATCATCAGCTGTTCTCAGGAAGTCACAGAGACGGTAGCTCCTGTGCTCTGAATAGCTGCTTGGGGGAGAGGCAGTGAACTATGAGTGACCTAGCATTCTATGCCTACTGCCTCCCCTTGGGCATTTCCTCCTTTCAGATTTGATGTGAAACTGAGAGGGAGCTACCTCGGAATTTGTAAGATGAAATGTGAACTTATTTTTTTGTGGACAGTTGGCATGCATCATGGAAAACCCTGGGGAATTCACAGGATGAAAAAATTTAAGAAGTCCTCAGGTAACCTCAGGCTAATGCTAATTGAAGTCCCTTGACAAAGGATCTTAAATGATGCAGAGCAGTTACTGATTTGAAATGAGTGTGTGTGTGTGGGGGGGGGCAATTTTCCCAGAGTGTTTCATTGAAGATCAAAAGGTCACTCATATTTTGCAGTTACTAGTCACATGCAAATCCGAGCTGGATTAAGTGAGGGCTTAGTCCGAGGGAATCAGAATTAGAACACATGGGTTTGCCTTGTTAATTATATTATTCTTATTAGCTGAAAACAGTGTAATTTCATTTTATCATCAAAGCTTAAAATATGTCAAGTAAAACATTTAAATTTCTATTATATTTAGTAGTAGGTGTTCAGGATAAACTGACAGTCTATTAATAGTTGGCAGCTGGCTTGCTTTATGCTTGTTGTGTCCCAGGGTGCAAGTCTTTACCTTGCTTTGGATTTTAAATATCTCACAGAACAACCTCACCTAGCTTCATGACTTCCATCATCTCCACAGATAGGGTTTTTTCAGGAGATTTTCTGCTTAAACGTATTCTCTGGGGAAAGCCTTAGTAGCTCCCCTATCATTCTCAAAAATGTCTTATAAAAAACTCAGTTTACCTCTATTCTGAACTCTGGATTCATAGATCTTTTTAGATACTTAGACTACTGAGTTGAAAATAACACAGACATCTTATCCTCAATATACCCAACTTTGAACTAATTATATCCTCAGCCCTTCTTTCTTTCCTATATTCCTTGCCTCCTTTTAAACGCCCATTTCCTGAGACCTTCGCATGATTATTTCTTTCCCATTGACATTCATCGTCCTTTACCCTCCTTGGAGATGCTGCCTATAAACTTTCTAGATGCTCCCCTCATTTATTGACAAATCTGGGTGGATTCTGGCTCACAAGCAGTTCCTCCTAAATCTACTGTCTACCTGTATTACTTCAATATATATGTAGATGACTGTGACAAACATCGTTGATTGCCTACCCAAAAGCTACCTGTTGTTCCCTTTTCTTCTCAGAGAGGGAACCCTGCTTTTGTTCATGTAGAAACACGCTCAGCACCAAGAAATGAATTATAATTAGTCTAACTTGTGGTTCTTCTTCCTAGTTACCTATTGGAATTTTGTTGAGAATTAAAGAAAAATTCTACTACTTGGAACCACTTGAGAGATTCTGACAACCGGTCTGAGATAGGGCACATGTGTTGGTGTTTTCTAATTTACTGGTTACTTTGGTGGTAATTCTAATATGTAACTAGGTGTGACAACCCTGGCTCCAAACTCATTATGGCAATCTCCGTTTTCCTTGTGATTGGTCCAAGGCTACGTATGCAACATAATCTTGTAATTTCTATGAAAGATTTCTGGGGAAATTATTTTTCATGATAAACAAGTTTCATAAGAAAATGTTTTTTTTGCCCTTTCTATTTCTCCTTTTTTTGGGTTGCTGTCCTACAAGGATGCTTGTAGCTGTCGTAGCTATGTAGAAACTCTGAAGTAGTGAGTCATCCTGCTGAAGATGGCAGAGTGGGAGCGGGTCAAGATCCAAGGTCTCTGATAATACTGTTGAATCTATGAAACAACTGGGACCTGCTTACCTCCAGACTTTAGGTGAGATAAACAGTAAATACTTTTATTTTAAGGCCACTGACTGTCAAGTCTTACATATTTGCCAAAAGTATGCTTATGATAGGTTGCCCTATCCAATCTCCTACAACAGAGTCAACAACCTCTTTCTGTACAGGGTCAGATGGGAAGTATTTTAGGCTTTGTGGACCATACAGTTTCTATTGCAACTACTCAGTGCTACCCATTGTAGTGCAAAACCAGCCACAGACGATATGTAAACAATTAAATGTGACTGTTTTCCAATATAGCGTTACTTACACAAATAAACAGACAGTCAAATTTTATCTGTGGGCTACAGTTTGGTGAACCCTGTCCTAGTTCATTATTAAGGAGTGGCAAGGTATCAGCTTCTGTAGGGCTAACTACATCTTTGGTATTTCTTGGTCAAGTGATTAGCTTTTCCTTGTGGGGCAGTGTAGGAAATGACTGCAGTTGGGAGTTTAGTACAGGGAAGGCAAACTGAAATTTATTACATGTACTCAAAGGGTATAAAGATAATTATTTTGAGGCAAAAACCTTAGACATAATTGCCTTAGTGGTTTTAGATGGCTGTTAGTAATTTCAGAGATTTTTGTGTCATGGGAACAGAGAGCAGGAAGCATGGTCTCCATCACCGAAAGGTTTATGGGATTTCCTGAAGCACCAAAATCTATTTTGACTCAGACCTTCAACATTTGTTATTTGGAGAAAGAAAAACTTACTGACATATATAAATGATGGTGGGAGGGCAAAAGGTCTAGATAGGATCTGATTTATCAGGTCGGGCCTCTGTGAATCCCCTACTGAATGGACAGATTTTTCTTCCTGCAGCAGTCTTGTTTAATGGGTCATAAAATTTGATCTTTTTTTGGAGAGAGACACCAGCTAGTTAACCCACCACTTCACATATATTTTGAGGGAAGTCCAAAAGTGCTATCTGATTTGCACAAAGAGTTTTCACTGGAATATGGTGGAAGTTCTCAGTTATGAGTTGTAGAATTCCTTCTGAGGTTTCTAGCCAGACAGTGAGACTCATTAGATCCTCTGGGAAAGAAAAGGAACACATTTGTCAGCTCCATAAGTCCTCACAATTGTTCAAGTAAATTGGGTAGGATTGCTTTTCTTCCCCTTTATAGCTTCCTTTGCCCATTAATATTTGAATCTATTGGTATAAAAATCGTGGAAGCACAGTTATTATATTTAGGGATTTGCAATAGAAGGCTGGGCTGGCCTTGGTGGCTCAGCCTGTAATCCCAGCACTTTGGTAGGCTGAGGCGAATGGATTGCCTGAGTTGGAGGGCTCGAAACCAGCCCCAGCAACTTGATGAGACCTCGTCTCCATGATAAATCAAAAAATTAGCCAGGCATGGTAGTGCGCGCCTGTAGTTCCAGCTAGAAGGCTGAGGTGGAAGGATTACCTGAGCCCAGCAGGTCTCTGGGATGGCTGTAAGTGTGCCACTGCATTCCAGCCTGGGCAACGGAGTGAGACTCCAACACACATACACACACACAAAGAAATAAATAGAAGGTTGGGGTAGGCAGTTAGGGAGGTTTAATTTTTAAGTATCCTTGTATAATATTTGAAATTTTCTATTTGCGTAGATTATTTTATCAAAAAATATTATTACTTGTATTTAAAAAACTGTTGGATGTAGCAATTTAATTACTTGGAGTATATTCAAAGAAACATATATTGTTTTAACCAAAAAGATATCTGCATTCATGTTTATTACAGCACTATTCACAAGGGAGCCAACCTAAGTGTTCATCAATGATGGATTGGGTAAAGAAAATATGATACGTATACACCATGCAATGCTACACACCTATAAAAAAGAAAAAATCATGCTTTGCAGCATGGAAGCCATTGCTCTACACAAATTAATGCATAAACAGGACACCAAACACCACATATTCTCACTTATAAGTGGGAGCTAGACACTGGGTACACACAAACATAAAGATGAGAACAACAGACCCTGAGAACTCCTAAAGGTGGGGGGGGTGGGGAGGGAAGGGGATAGAGGTCGAAAAACTACCTGTTGGATACCATGTTCACTATTTGGGTGATGGGCTCAATAGAAGCCCATACCTTACCATCACACAATATATGCTGTGGGGTATATAAAGGTAGTAACATGAAAGGGTGTAGCGCTTCATGTCAACAGAGAATTTATAAATCTCCAAAGGATGTTTTAAAATCCACAAGTAAAAAGTACAATGATATGCAGAAGTTGAATATAAAAGAAAGAGAATGTGTATGTGAAAGGAAGGGATAAATGAGGAGAGGAAGAGAATATAACAAACACAATAAATCCAGGGTCAACCCTGAAAAAAATTGTGAAATATATTTCATCTGTCTATTTCTCTCCCTACCCTCTCCAGACACACATCTTGCATTCCATTGTCACAATCTTGGCTCCCACAACCAAGACTGAGGTATATACAGATACCTAAAAGTTAAATTAGGACCCGAAATATAAGTGAATAAGGCAGTAGGGGATAGACTTTGCTGCTTATTGAACTCACAGGATATTTTTCGCTTCTAGAAAACTGTGTGCTCTATTTGAGCCAAGGCAGGCTAACTAACTGCTGTAACAAACTCACCTCAACTCTCAGTGGCTTAATATATTTCTAACTCAATGCTACAGAACAGATTAGGTTAAGGGACTCTGCTCCATGCTGTAATTCAGGTATCCAGTTCACTTCTTGTTTGTAGCTCCACTATCCCCTAGCTCTTTACTAAATCTTTTGCATTTGGTTAGAGGAGAAATTATGACAAAGGTACATCTATTTTTAACTCTTTCAACCTATGCGATCATGTCCTTGCTCATATTCCACTGGTCTAGATCCAAAAGGGCTGCGATATGTGGGACCCAGAAAGAAGGAGAGAACACAGATATTGGTGAACTCCAGAAATCTCTACATCTTTTCTTCATTTTTGGAAACATCCTACCTCTTAGGTATTTTATTTTTTGAGGCATAATACAAGAAATATTTATTGAGTTTAGAAAAGTTCTAGTAAAACAGTGATTAATGGCAACTGATATTCCTCTCAGTGATAGAGACAACAAAGTGATAGAGACACATGCTCTGCCTAATAGCTAATAGGAGGAGCCACTACTCAGTCTGACTGATTTTTACCATGAGCAGATGTAGATTCAGTGTTTTCAGATGAAGACAATGTTTACTATCCCATTTTCAACATATATCCTAAATTATAAATAAAAGTTGCTCATTTTGGTTTCTTATAATTTAGGTAGTGATTCTCAAGGAAGGTGGCATATCAAAAACCTTGTGTGTGTGTGTGTGTGTGTGTGTGTGTGTGTGTGATTAAAACTAGCTGCACTGCAGATTTTTATATATTTTCTATCTCCTCACTTTTTTTCTCTTCTTCCTACTATTTCCCTTCACTATGGGAAGGTATTAGCTGATACAAATATAAGAGTCTCACCATAGGTATTTGCATTAGAACAAATGACTCTTGAAAACATAAAATCAAAGCAATCTAATAGAGGACATTTTTTTGCACCTTACTTTTTTTTTCTTTAAGTTTTTTATTTTAAAGTTGTGGTATATAATTCAGGGTTAGGTATACAAATACTCATTATGCAAGTACCCTTGTTGATGAGGTGTGGCCCCAACTCCCCTGGCAGTTTTCCACTACTGCCAGTTGCACCTCCCCCCTCCCCTGGCAGTTTCCTACTATTGCCAATTCCTTATAGAATACACTTTTTAACTACAAAATTTCAGATAAAACTACCTAGGACATTTTGCAGTAGGGACGTTGTCCTGTGACCTTCTAATCGCATTTTGTGGGCGGCATCTGTTTTACTTGTTTATAAAGCTGTGTTGTATGAAAAAAACCTTTAGTTCTGTAAGTAGGCAGGTGTCAGATCAACATCTTCCCACGACCAAATTACTGCATGGTTATAACTCTGAAATGAGTCAGAATGTCCCTGCCATTGTCCTGTGTCCAGTGTCCCCAACTAATATTACCTGGCAAGTTTCAGCTTGTGAATAGTAACTGGCACATATCACCTGGGCCCCAGAGAGCTAATGGGATTCCATGAGCACCAAACTTACTTGGAGAAACGAATACAGAAATGTTACAATTAAATAATTGGAGATTATCTGGATCTTGCAAAGTAATGATTCACAGTGCACATTTGGGCTACAGATGGGTTTTTCTTATCCTAGTGTTTTTATTTTTATTTTTATTTTTTTAAAGATAGGATCTCACTCTGTCATACAGGCTTGAGTGCAGTGGTGTGCAGCCTCGACCTCCTGGACTCAAGGATTTTCCTGCTTCAGTCTCCTGAGTATCTGGGACCACAGGTGTGTACCACCATGCTTAGCTAATTAAAATTTTTTTTTGTAGAGATGAGGTGTTACTATGCTGTCCAGGCTGTTCTCAAACTCCTGGCCTCAAGTGATTCTCCCGCCTTGACCTCTCAAAGTATAAGGATTACAGGTGTGAGCCATCATGCCTGGCCTTAGTCTAGTGTTTTTATAATGTAAATTGGAGTGTTTTTAAACAGGCATGCATTCTCCAGTTTACCACACTCCCCTGTGCTCCCTATCACTCATGGTCAGTTTTGCATGGCCTTATCCTTGGGGGCACTTTATTTTGTGGTCCTTGAATGAGTCCAGTGTTCTCATTTCCCTGGTGATGAGGAGTTATTGGAGGAAGAGGCTGAGAAGTAGTGACTAAAGCAGTAGTAGGCAAACCAAGTATGAGCTAGGACCTGGAAAGAGTTCAAGGAAGTGGGAAATCAGGCAGTAGTGACACATAGGACAAAAGTCCATTAGAGTAAGGGCTGAAAGTAGTCCTCTGAATTAGCAGAGAGGTAGCAGAGACTTCTCTTTGCTTACTAAAGAATCCTTCCTCTTCTTTAACATTGCTGGATCCTAGAACCCGACTCACATAACGGAGACTATTAAAAATGTTACATATTTGCTTTCACAGCATCCCTCGAGGCTAGGGATGACCCTAAAACACACTTCCAAAGACACACAGGGGGACTATGGTAAACTTCCTGCCTGATATAAGGAGAAAAATGACAGGCAGTGTCTTGTTCCTTCCTTCCCCACTTTGGATGCAGTTGGGGGAGGTACGCAGCTGTCTTGCAATCATGGGGCAACATGTGGAGGAGAATAGGAAGGACCTAGATCCCTAGTGACATTATCAAGCCACTGAATAAATCCTGGGTCTGTTTAGCTTTGAGCTTTCCTGTTATGTGAGGATAAAATAACAACAATAAACAAAAACAATCTTTTCATTTAGGCTCCTTTCTGTTGAGTATTCAGCTAGGTGCATCTCAAACATCCTAACTGGTACACTGAGAAAGAGCACGTCTGGGGAGTGGAGAGAATAGGAAGGGCTAGCTGTCAATGGAAACTCACTAAGTTGAATTTGGAACAGAGAAACAATAGCTGTAAGAAGCTTGGCTGGGAAGGGAGACAAAGGAAGAAGGAGATGCTGCTTAGAACTCTTTTTAAAATTAATTAATGAATTAATTATAAAGGTGTGGGGTACAATTCAGGGTTAGGTATATAAATACTGATCATGCAGCTACCCTTGTTGATGAGGTATGCCCCCCCAGCAGTTTCCTTCAACTGCCAGTCCCACACCCCCCACCCCGGCAGTTTTCCACTACTGCCAATCGCTTTCTTATAGCATTATAATTATTCAAGGTCACCTTATGAGTGAGAACATATGGAACTCAGTTCTTTGTTTCTGTGATAAATCACTGAGTATGATCGACTCCAAATCCATCCAAGTTGCTGCAAAGTCCATATATTTGTCCTTTGTGGCTGCATAATATTCCATTGTGTATATGTACCACATTTTTTGGTACAGTCCAGCTTTGATGGGCAACATGGTGAGAAAATCATATGGAAACATAAATGACCACGAATAGCTAAAACAATCCTTAGCAAAAGAAACAAAGCAGGGGGTATCACACTTCCAGACTTTAAACTTTACTATAAGGCTACAGTAATCAAAACAGCTTGGTATTGGTACAAGAACAGGCATATAGATCAATGGAACAGGATAGAGATTCCGGAAGCAAAGCCTCAATTCCTCAACCAACTCATCTTTGACAAAGCCTCCAACAACAACCACTGGGGAGACGAGAACCTATTTAGTAAATGGTGCTGGGAAAACTGGCTGACCACATTTTTTTTTTGAGTTGGAGTCTCACTCCATCTCCCAGGTGCGAGTGCAGTTTCATGTTCACTGCTCACCTCAGCCTCAACCTACTGGGATCAGGTGGCTCTTCCTCCTCAGCCTCCTGCACACGCCACCACACCCAGCTAATTATTATTATTATTATTGTTATTAATATTATTGATACTGGTTCTCACTATGCTGCCCAGACTGGTCTCCAATTCCTGAGCTCAAGCAATCCTTCAACCTTGGCCTCCCAAAGTGCTAGGATTACAGGCATGAACCACTGTGTCCAGCCAGAACTCTTTTCTATAAGACAGTATATGTGGGGAGTAAGGGTGTAGACTCTGAATTCAGAAAGACATTGGCTTAGATCCTAATTGTATTATTTGTTAGTTATGAACCAGTTATTTACTCTCTTTCAGTCCCTTTTTCCTTACCTGTAAAATGAGGATTAAAGTACGGCCCATCAAAGGATTGTTGGAAGGGTTAAGTGAGGTCATATAGGTTCAGCTATTATATTAGCACAGTGCCTGGTAGATGTTTAATATATGTTAGCTCTGATTTAGGCCATTGCTGATCTTTAGCCTTTTATATCTGCTACTGCATATCTCCCCCTGGAATGCCCCACAGGCACCTCAAACTCCTGGTGTCTGCTCTTTCCCTCTCTTCCACCATATGCTCTTCATCTCTGCTAATTAGGAAAATGTCTTGGGTATAGCATGAAGACATGTGGTGTGTTGTATGAAACTAGATGCTTGGGTCTGGGCAGAGTTAATTCACGAAGTATGCTATGAGCTGTCTGGTAATCCAAGGAACCCAATAAAAGCTTATCTCATCCTACTGATTGAGTTTGCTGACACTCTCATCATTTCCTTTTATAGTTTTTATGGTCCAGAATCACCCTCTTGCCAGCATCTTCTAATAGAAGGAATTACTTTTCCAGGCTGTGCAATCATACTATTTGTCAAAAGAAACACTAGACAATCAGAATGGATTTCAGAGCTATGTACTGAGCCATCTTGGCCACCAACTTCTTTGTCCTTTAGAGACTGAGCTTTATCTTCAAGCAGTAACAGAATTAGAATGAAAGAAGTTTGGAATTATTCAATTTGGTATGTGAAGAATAATTTACAGTGTATGCATATGACGGGACGTTTTTAAAGGAAGGAAGCAATTATAGGATGTTTGCCTCTGCCTCACTGACCTCTCCATTTTAACCTTGCTCTTTTTGCTTAGAGGATATTTTGACTCTGTGTTTATGAATACAAACATCTAATGTAATTCATTCATTTATTCAATATTTACTGATTGCCTCTGTGGTCTCAGCTCTGTTGAGGGTGCTGGGATACAGTGTCAAGTGAATCAAATGAGGCTCCTGCTTCCATGGAACCTTCAGGGTACATGGTATGACAGATGGGGGTTAAAGGCATTGGGTTTGGCAAAGAGAAAAGTTCCAGAAAACAAATGTCAAAATTGTTCCAAGGGGAGCACTGGCTGTAGAACCTATATCCCTTAAAATATCAGGGATGCCATTAAAAAAAATCAATTTTTCTATCATTCTCCTTTATACTTTTTCACTGTAACATTGAAATCTGCAAGAGCTTCTGTTTAAGTTGGGAACTGTTATATAATCTTTTCTGAACGAAGGTGGTAATTATTTCATATAATATAGTTTATTATATGCAGTTGGAAAAATCTTAGGCCTCAAAACATAATATGCACAATAAAGTCCTGATATGACATAGTTAATCTGTATTTGCAGGTTAGTTCAGTTCCCCTCAATTATCATTATGAAAAGGTTTTACTCTAACTAGAATGAGCAGATTAATTTGTAAGAGAATTATATATGCTGGTTTAGTTAAACAAAGACAAACAAGCAGTAAGAGGAAATGTGGATTTAGTGAAACCCTGCAAAGAATACAAAGTGAATCCATAAGATAAATCATTTCAGCATTTCATTCTAATAATTGAAGGAGAAATTAACTATTTGAGGGGAAGAATAACAGGAATGAATCAATTCTATTTTAGGTGGGCATTTTGATGTGAGGTTTTAAGCATCTGTAATTTCAAGTTGAATAGATTAAAAAATGCAAAATGTGGCATTTAAAATTTTTAGCATAAATATCTATGTTTATGGATACTGTTTTTTTATGTAATATGTATTTGTTTTTAGTATAATCATTTTTCTTCTCAATTTTTTTTTAAAAACCACACTCCTTTCTAAAGTACCCAGCATCCCTTGAGTTTATCCCTAGGCTTTCTAAAATATTCTTCATGTAAATCAACTGATCTTATACCTGACCATCAGTACCCTTCTCAGGGATTCTAGAAATGAGAAAAATGCCTGTTCTCCCCTCCTCTTAATTGTGGGAGCTGTAAGTTGTGGCACTCGGAGTTATTGCTCATGTTTCCCACCACGTGGCTTAGTCTGCAGAGTTCAAAAGAAGATAAAGCAGGAACCCACAGGAGCAGGATGACAGACAGTGAGAGTCCTAGGTTCCAATTGTTCCCAGGTTCAGTGCCAGATTTCTGTTCTGAATTGTGTAAGGCACATTGCTATCCTGATTTCCTCTTTTTCATTAAGCTAGTTCAAGTTGAATTTTTATTACACGCAACCAAGTGATTCCTGACTTATGCAATCGTCCCTGAGACTGCTCCATATAAGCTCTTCCATTAATGCAGGTTTTCCACTCTACTTTCGGAACCCCATCTGTGTTGCTTCCTCCACACCCCAGCATTTTGACTGCTGCCGTCCTCTCCCCTTAAGAAGTGCAGTCCTTACCAGTATCCAGCCCAAATCTACTGTTGCTCATCTTTCCTGACTACTTCAGCTCTCAGTATGCTCTCTTTCCTTAATTCACATTGCTTTTGTTCTCAGGATGTGCTCAATAGCACTTTCCTTTTCCCCAAACTAGACTGTGTAATCCTTGAGTGCTCAAGACAATATATCTACCTTTGTATCTTTCCAGTGCCCTCAACATTGTTTGCATTGTTTTCATAAAGATGATCTTGCCAGCTATCATTATAGGTATATCATAATACTGAAAATACAATGGAAAATGAACTTAAGTATAATAACTTATTTTAGCTGAGTAATAATTTTAGGATTTGGTTCAACTGAATAGCAATAGTTTTCATAGTGATGAATTTTAAAAAGAGATGCTATCATAAGGTATATATACACCTTATTTATCAAGGAAGATATATAGGAAATGAAAATGCCAAACTTAATTAAAGTCATGTAAGGTTTTTGCAGCACAGCTGTCAAAACCCAGCATTCCTGGCGTTTTATGTTGACAATACTCTTTTCATTTTCTTCAAATGACTTGGAATCATGTTATGCTTCTCGCCCAGTCTTCTTCCGGGTGATTTTCAAACAATAACAGGTCAAATGTCCCAGGCTACAGAGATGTTTATGATGTCATTCAAATGTCAATGTATTTCCACCAATCCCTGAATTGTCTGCCGAACTTCATCCTATGTTCCCATATCAATATCTTTGAGGGTAACACTGGCTGCCTTACAACTTGTATACATATAGTACACAACATGATTTTTTTTCTTGCATTCTTTGGGCCAAGCCCAAATCTATCACTTTCAAATATTTTGTTAGCCATTAAGAGCAAAAGACCTTGACCAGACCCAAAGTAATTGGCAGAAATAAAGACCGAGGAACACAAGCACTGTGTATAACACACTCACTAGGAGAGCAAAATAATGCACTCAGGTTGAGCATTTTTTGCTGTTTGTATATCAAGTCTTGCTGGCTCAGTTCCTATTATAGCACTCAAAGCATAGGGGGAATGTTCAGGATTAGAGAATTGAAATACATACACTGATAAATGTGTATGTCCTTTTGGGAAATATTTCTGTAACAAAACGCTTTATAACACATCAGAGGTGGATAAAACAGCATTAAACCTGGTAATGTGGACAGAAAAAGGAGAAATTAAATGTAAAGTTGTATTCAATATTAATAAATATGCCTTCTTTGCTGAACACAAATGAAGGACTCAAAATGCAGGACTTTGATTTGGGTTTGTTAAGGAAGTTAAAGGAGAGAGATCCTTAAAGGTGAAAACTAGATCACAAAAATAGCAGATCTTAAGTCAGAATACCAAGGTAGTTATAAGCCTGAGCTGAATGATCATTATTCCAGTTAATAAAAACAGCAAGGTGGAGAGAGACCTCATAGTTTAGCAGCAGCACAGAGGAATGTAGACATTTCAGAAAAGTTTGGGTTACAAGGGTTGGTAGGCTGGTGAGAGATTTTGAATTTTTTTCTCGGGGTACAAGACTTTTGAGGGGGAAATAAAGTGTGCTCTAGTGACAATCCTGACAGGTCTTCATTCTGGTCAAATGACTGGCATCTGTATTATTTAAAAATATCTTTGAATGTCTCAGAAAATGTAGAGGTATCTTTTTTTTTTTCTCGAGAAAACTAATACCTGCAAGTATTACATGTGGATAAGAGATAGCACAGCATCACAAATCCAGTGAGTTTCATCTTCATCAGAAAAAGAAGTTCCAACCATTAATTTAGAAAAAAGAGGTAACAAATTTGCCATGCAGGGAAAATTATATATTAAAATTTCAGCTTCTGGCACTGCAAGATCAGAAGAAATGCTGAGGGCTGTATTTTTGAGAAATGAATGCAGTAAGATACAGAGGAAGGAAGTCTCTCTTCCTATTGTGCATTGGAAGTGACAGCATAAGTAGTCACATCTACTTAATTCCTAGCAACTGATCACTTTTCAGCCAGGCTAGCTTCATGGGTGTGCAACCTGGTGTAGTCACACACACAGCCCTACTATCATACTATCAGAAGGGTCCTTGTGCTTGGGTTAGTTCTTTGCTGCTGCTGTCTTGATGCCTTCATAATTTTATCTTTGCTCTTGTGTTTTGTAGTGGAGTCCTGTGGAACAAGAAACATGGGTCCCTCCCCCACCATGGGCCCTGGGGCGTTCAGGCTAGCAGGCACTTAGCAGTGGGCAGTGCATGTACAGGGTATCTGGCCTGGCAAGCACACACCTGGACAGTCTGGAATGCCCTGGCACCCCGAGAAGCTTGGTGTGCAGCTGGGGCCAGCACCTTGGTCTTGATCAGTGGTAGCGACAGAAGCAGCCACAGCCTTGGGAAAGAGGAGGGTTTGGCATGAGGGTAGCTCTGGGACCCAGGCTGTGACTCCAGCTTGCGGTCCATCTGGGAGCCCATCCCTATGACTTGTACACAAATATTAATTTTCTGGATTGAGCTCTGATATGGGAACTGCTGGCACCAAGAATTTTGTCAATAAAGTATTAAAAAATAAAATCATACAAATGGATATTGCAATGAAGTAGATCAGGGAGTCACAATTCTTCAACAAGTTTAGAATCTTTGGGTTTAAAAACCACTGCAATATTGAAAACTATTATTCATTGGCTTAGAAATAAAAATCAAAGTTTGTCACATTCGATAGAAAATAATACATATTTTTATATGATGCTTCAGATGAACCAGTTACTAATGAGGAAGCTAATTCTAACATTAATTTTTCTTTAGAATTGAAGATATAGTGATAGAATGTGTAAGTAGAATTCATGATACTACTTTTGGTTTCTGTACAACATTAATTTCAGAAAATATAATCCACACTGGTATGAAACTTATTTTTATGAGGAATTAAATTGTTTTAGAAAAAATTTTCTGCAAAAATCCTTGGCTCTAGATAGACTAAAATTTACATTTTATTTTATTTATTTTTTTATTTTTTTTTTGAGTTGAAGTCTCACTCTGTCACCCAGACTGGAGTTCAGTGGCTGCTCCCGGCCACCGCAGCCTCAACCTGCTGAGCTCCAGCGAGCCTTCCGCCTCAGTCTTTAAAGTAGCTGGAATTACAGGCATGCGCTACCACACCTGGCTGATTTTTTGATTTATTGTAGAGATGAGGTCTCGCTGCCCAGGTGGGTCTCGAACCCGTGGGCTCAGGCAATCCACTCACCTCAGCCTCCCAAAGGCGCGGGATTACAGGCTGAGCCACCGAGCCTGGCTAAAATTAACATTTTAAAATATCAGAAATTTATCTCAATGTTGACATAACTGATCAAATACTCTTGACAGCTCTAGTAATAGTTGTATGAGCAGAAATATCCCTCTCATAATTAAATATTATACAAATTATTTGCAATCTTGTATTTGCCAAGAGCAACTTATAAGACTTTCATTTATGTCCATTGAAAATGAAGTATTCTGATGACTTAACAAATGAATTTGGAGAAAAATGAATCCCCAAATCCTTGTAATCAATCAAGATGTCACATTAATAAAATATTATTATTAATTGTATTATATATAAATTTGTGCACCAACATAGTTTTTTTTTCTTTTACAATTTATAGGTTTATGTTATTCATTCTATTGGACACAAAAGACTGAAGAAACTGTAGCTTGACTCTAATAAGAGACAGCACTAGGTCACCTGGTTGCTTGTTTCTTTTTTATTCCTAAGATTCTATTTTCTTTTTAACCTTATCTCCTCTATATGTTGGTTCAGGCACCTAAATTTCCGCTCCTCTCTTTAGTCCTGCCCCCAACCACTTTTCTATCCCTGCTCCTTCAGATCAAAGGAAAGAAAATTGGGACACAGATGATGCTACTGGAGTTGCTATAGCAAATGTAGCAGTTTGGAGAGGCTCAGCTGTGAGCCAAAACCATCTATTTGAGTTGAGCAGTTTTTCAGAGGGCAGACTATTTTGCTCTAGAAATTTCAGAAATATATGGCTTTGTTCTCAACTATTAGATCCCTAGTTGTTCCACATACCCATTCTCCATCATAATACGCATGGACTTCTGAGCTGGACATACAGCTCCCGAATCAAGACTACACCTCCCAGCTCCTTTTGCAACTAATTGTGTCTGTGGAACGTCTGATCAGTGGGATGTATGCCGAGACTGTAGGAACGTCTGATCAGTGGGATGTATGCCGAGACTGTAGCAGTATTAGATACATTTAGCAGCAGCAGAGAGCCCTTGTACACTTTTTGCTTCTTCCTCCAGGATCCTGCTTGAAAAGTGAATGTGAGGTCTGGGCATCTAACTTAACAGAAGCAGGAAGGGATGGCAGAGAAGAAAACTAGACTTGGTTCTGCCACTAACACAAAGAACATGCTTTGGTGATTTAGAAAAAAGCATTTATTCTGCAAGTCCTTTATTGCCAGATGTAGGGAAATTGTCAAGATAAATACACAAATATGTATTGATTACTATGTAAATAGCACCATCCTAGAGTTGTGCAATGCATACTTTGTACAACAAAACACAGTAGCCTGGTCTAGAAGGAGCCTGAGTTCCTTAGGACCTAAGCTCAATAAAGTTTTTTTTTTTTTTATTTTTGAGTTGGAGTCTCACTCGGTTGCCCAGACTGGAGTGCAGTGGCCGCTCCCGGCCACCGCAGCCTCGACCTGCTGGGCTCCAGCGATCCTTCCGCCTCAGACTTCCAAGTAGCCGGAATTACAGGCATGTGCTACCACGCCCGCCTGATTTTTTGATTTATTGTAGAGATGAGGTCTTGCTGCCCAGGCGGGTCTCGAACCCTCGGGCTCAGGCAATCCACTCACCTCATTCTCCCAAAGGCGCGGGATTACAGGCTGAGCCATCGAGCCCGGCTCAATAAAGTTTTAATATCTACTCTAGTTTACCTACATCTGGACTTTTATGTGTCAGAGAAGTAACCTTTTCTTTTGTTAAGGCTGTTGTTATTTTGGGTCTCTGTTATTTGCAGCTGAATCGAAGCCTAATTTGATTACACATTTTTTTTTTTGCTTACTTTTTTCATGTGCTCCAGTGCAGTTGCTTTTCAATTTTTTTTTTTTTGAGTTGGAGTCTCACTATGTTGTTACCTAGGTTGGAGTGCAGTGGCACACTCACAGCCACCCCAATGCTGACCTGCTGGGTTCCCGTGATACTTTGCCTCAGCCTTTCAAGTAGCCGGAGGTACAGGCACACACTATCATGCCTGGCTAATTTTTGATTTATTTTAGAGACAAGGTCTCGCCAAGTTGCCCGGGCTGGTCTCAAGCCCGTGGGCTCAGGCAATCCACTTGCCTCCGCCTCCCAAGAGTGCTGGGATTACAGGCTGAGCCACTGAGCCTGGATGCTTTTCAAATTTTTACACTGATATAACTTGCCCAAATATCTTGTTAGACTGCAGATTTTCATTTAAGTGTGGCGTGGGGCATTTTGAACAAGTTTCACAGACAGTACCATATGATTAACAAGAATTCATGAAGCCATATCTAACTTATCTTTTTCTGGGTTGGGAAGACTTTTTTTTAAGGTCAATTTTTTTTAAATTGACATGTATACATTGTATATATTTATTGTGTATAACATGATGTTTTGAAATATTTATACATTGTGAAATGGCTGAATCAATGTAATTAACATATACATTACCTTATATACATATATTATTGTTTTGTGATGAGAATATTTAAAATCTACTCTTAGTGATTTTCAAGAATACACTACATTGTTACTGACTGTAGTCACCACGTGTGCAATAAATCTCTTGAACTAATTCCCCCTATCTAACTAAAATTTTGTATCCTTTGACCATCACCCCCAACCACTGTCCTTGAAATTGTCCAATAAATCTCTTGAACTAGTTCCTCCTATCTGACTAAAATTTTGTTTCCTTTGACCAACATCACTCCAACCCCTCTCCTGAGACTGTCTAACAAAACTCTTGAACTAATTCCTCCTATCTAAAATTTTGTATCCTTTGACCAACATCACCCCAACCCATCTCCTTGAAACTATCCCAGACTCTGGTTACCACCACTCTACTTCTAGTTCTGTGAGACCAACAGTTTAGATGTATATATGAGTGAGATCATGTGGTATTTGTCTTTCTGTGTCAGACTTATTTCACTTAACGTAATGTCCTCCGGGTTTATCTATGCTGTTTCAAATGACTGGGTTTTCTTCTTTTTTAAGACTGAATAGTATTCCATTGTGTATATGTACCACATTTCCTTTATCCATTCGTCCATTGATGGACACTTAGGTTGATTCTATATCTTGGCTATTGTGAACAAACAATGCTGCAATAAACACGGGAGTGCAGATCTCTCTTTGATTATAACTGATTTCATTTTCTTTGGATATACGCCAGGTAGTGGGATTGCTGGATCACATGGTAGTTCTATTTTTAATTTTTTGAGGAACCTTTATTTTATTTCCTATAATGTACTAATTTACATCTTCCATCAACAGTGTTCAAGTGTTTCCTTTCCACTACTCTCTTATCAACAGTTGTTATTTTTCTGTCTTTTTAATAGCAGCTGTTCTCACAGATATGAGGTGATATTTCATTGTGGTTTTTTATTTGTGTTTCTCTTATGATCAGTGATATTGGGCATTGTTTTTTCAGATTCCTGTTGTACATTTGTTCTTTTGAGAAATGTCTATTCAGAACATTTGTCCACATTTAAATGGATTTATTTGTTTTCTTGCTATTTGAGTTGTTTCATTTCCTTGTATGTTTTGATATTAGCCTCTTATCAGATATATGGTTTACAAAAGTCTTCTATTCTGGATGTTGTCTCTTTATTCTGCCTATTGTTTCCTTTGCTGTGCAGAAGTTTTTTAATTTGATATAATCCCATTTGTCTATTTTTGCTTTTGTTGCCTGTGTTTTGGGGATCATATCCAAAAACATCATTGCCAAGACCAATGCAGTTTTTCCTTGACATAGTTTTAGTCTAGTAGTTTTACAGTTTTGGGTCTTATGTTTAAGTCTTTAATTCATTTTGAATTGATTTTTGTATATGGTGTGAAATAAGGGTTTAATTTTATTATTTTGTCTGTCAGTTTTCCTAACACCATTTATTGAAGAGACTATCCTTTCCCCATTGTGTGTTCTTGTAACCTTTGTCAAAACTCTACTGACTGCAAATGCATAGACTTGTTTCTAGAATCTCTATCTTGTTCCATTGGTCCATGGTCTATGTGTCTGTTTTAATGCCAGTACCATGCTGTTTTCTTTACTACAGCTTTGCAGCATTTTCTGATTTCGGATAGTATAACATTTCCATCTTTGTTTTTCTCCAGGTTGCTTTGGCTACTCAGAGTCTTTTGTGGCTTCATACAAAGATTAGGATAGTTTTTTTCTATTTTTGTAAAAAAAAAATTCAAAATTTTGGTAGGAATTACACTGAATCTACAGGTTGCTTTGGGTAATATGGATTGGAGAAACATCTTTTACTCTAACCAGTCATTGATGTAAAGAAGTAGAGCCTCAGCAAAATTTCTTAGGTCTGATGAGAACAATACTACAGTATATATCGCCACATACCAATTTTGAATCCTTTAGAGATTATTTCTCAAAATGTGATCTGACTGTGTAAATAAGTAAATGAATAATAAATAAATAAGTAAATAAATAAATAAATACTCTGGTTGAAGGAAGGGGAACTTGTTAAAAATTGTTTTTCCCTCTCAAGGAAGTTATCAGATCAGGACACCTAAGAATAACATCTTGGAATCCATATTTTTAAACAATTCTGATCACACTAAGTTTGAGAACTGCAACCTGAAGAAAAAAGAAAGGCAGAAAAATGAAGCTATGAGAGGTCTGGCCAGCAAGACTTCTCCACAGATCTATTGTCTGAAGGAAATGCATGATGAGGGGATGGGGAATAGAAAATTAGTGCAGACTAGAGGATGGGAAG
>NW_007258224.1:86576-88515 GCF_000164805.1 Carlito syrichta | reverse complement strand
GCTACTATGGTTACACAAAAGGTAGAATGTTCCTTCACATGAAAAGGTCCAGGTGCACATAGGCCACTTCCCACTCTCAAGCAGATGTACTTTTCAAACACGAGGAAGAAAAATCACAACTTGCTTTTTTTCCTTATCCAGTTTCTATGTACCCTAAATTGTTCACAGCTACATAACATCTTTCAATGCTTACAACCCAAACCAACATAATGATATATTACCTTTTCCTATTCTATGCTAATTCAAACTAGTTTCTATAAAACAGTTGCTGATATGGTTACATTCTCCTAGCACCAGCTGGCCTAATTCAAACTTCATTGGCCCCCCTGAATCAAACTGAACTAAACACACTTCTATAACAAAATGTTGATTTAAATTTTCTTTAATCTATATAAACTATGTTCTAAAACAGATATCTATACATTTCTAAAATCACAACAAGAGAACCTGTGACTTGCACTAAGGCTCCTCACTGTGATGCAAGGATAAACTTAAATTGTTTAAAAGCAAAACACATAAACCGTGGAAAATGGGAACAATAGACTCCCAAGTTTTGCTGTGTACGTTCCGGTCTCAGAGGTTACTGTTAGGGCCAGCAGGAGTCTTTCCTGGTTGCAGTGCCAAGTGAAAAAGGAGGAAGGGAATGGGATCAACAGCTCCCAAACACATCCTAGTGGTCTTGGGGACAATGGCCCTTCCTGATCCCTAAAGCTCAGTGGGCCTCCGAGACCGGTTTCCAAAAGTCATCCTTCATAATGGGTTTCCCAGTGACTGGCCCTAATTTTTATGAGTGTCACCATGACTTGGCCTCTTCCATAATGGGTTTCTTAGTGACTTGGCCTCCATCCTCTGTGATTGCTGCCTAGTGTCTAATCTTTTTTTTTTTCATTAATCAGTATTTTTTATTATGGTTTTGTGGGGTACAGTTAAGGGTTAGGTGTACAATGACATTTCATTCAGGCACCCTGTTGATAAAAGGTGTTTTTCCATCCCCTGACAAATATTTGCTACTGTTAATCCCATCCCCCCTCCCCCCCCATAGTTTCCCAGTACCATCAGTCATTTTCTTATAGTATTGCATTGGATGTTCATGGTCCAATATATGAGTGAGAACATGTGATATTCGGATCTTTGTTTTTGTGAGAGGTCACTCAGTATTATAGACTCTAGTTCCATCCAGGTTGCAGCAAAATTCATGATTTTGTTCTTTTTTATGGCTGCATAGTATTCCATCGTGTATATGTACCACATTTTTAAAATACAGTCCTCTTTTGATGGGTAGCATGGTTGTTTCCAGGTTCTTGCTATTGTGAACAACGATGCGATAAACATACGTGTGAAGGTATCTTTTTTATAGAGTGATTTGTGTTCTTCAGGGTATATTCCCAGTAGGGGGAATGCAGGGTCATATGGAAGGTCAATTTTTAGAGCTTTTAGGAATCGACACACTGCTTTCCACAGAGGTTGCACTAGTTTAAACTCCCACCAACGGTGTAGAAGTGTTCCCTTTTCACCACACCCTTTCCAGCAGCTGTTATTTTTTCAGTTGTTGATAATTGCCATTCTGACTGGAGATAGGTGGTATCTCAGTGTGGTTTTGATTTGCATCTCCCTGATGATTAGTGAGGTTGAGCATTTCTTCATGTGTTTGTTGGCTGCTCGAATGTCTTCCTTTGTGAAGTGTCTGTTCATATCTTTTGCCCATTTTATAATGGGGTTGTTTGTTTTCTTCTTTTCAGTACGTTTCAGTTCCGTGTAGATCCAGGATGTTAAGCCTTTGTCAGACCTAGAGTTGGCAAATACTTTTTCCCAGTCTGTAGGCTGTCTCCCTGCTCTCTTGATGGTTTCTTTGGCTTTGCAGAAGCTTGTCAGTTTAATAAGGTCCCATTTGTCTATCTTCTCTCTTAAATCCTGTGGGTTTCGGGTTTGTACAGGGAAT
>NW_007258224.1:84176-86002 GCF_000164805.1 Carlito syrichta | reverse complement strand
TTCTTTGAGCAGTGTTTTGTAATTTTCATTATAAAGGTCTTTCACGTCTCTGGTTAGGAAGATGCAAAGGTATTTCATTTTTTGTGGCTATGTGAATGGAACTGTGTTTTTTATTTAGGTTTCTGTTTGTTTATTATTGGTATAGAGAAATGCGATTGTCTTTTGTACATTTATTTTGTATCCTGAGATTTTGCCAAAGGCTTTTATCAATGTAACGAGGCCTTTGACAGATTCTCTTGGGTTTTCAAGGTACACCATCATATCATCTGCATAGAGAGATAACTTGACTTCCTCTTTTCCTATTTGAATACCTCTGATTGCCTCCTCTTCTCTGATTGCTTTAGCCAGGACTTCCAATACTATGTTGAACAGGAGGGGAGAGAGTGGGCATCCTTGTCTAGCTCCAGTTTTCAGGGGAATTGGCTCCAATTTTTGTCTATTTAGGAGTATGCTGGCTGTGGGTTTCTCGTAGATGGTTTTTACTATTTTGAGGTACGTTCCCCGTATGCCTAGATGTTCAAGGGTTTTTATCAAGAAGGGGTGCTGGATTTTATCAAAAGCTTTTTCTGCATCTAGTGATATGATCATGTGGTTTTTGTTTTGACATCTGTTGATGAATTTAATTACATTTATGGTATACCGAATGTTGAACCAGCCTTGCATGCCAGGAATGAAGCCTACTTGGTCATGATGGAAGATTTTTGAGATGTATTGTTGAATCCGGTTTGCTTGTTGAGAATTTTAGCATCTATGTTCATCAAAGATATTGGCCTGTAGTTCTCTTTCTTTGTTGGATCTTTACCTGGCTTGGGTATCAATGTGATGTTGGCTTCGTAAAATGACTTGGGGAGAGTTCCATCTTTTTCAATCGCCTGGAATACCTTCAGTAGGATTGGTATCAGCTCCTCCTTGAATGTCTTGTAGAATTCTGCTGGAAAGCCATCTGGACCAGGGCTTTTGTTTTGTAGGAAGTTTTCTTATTACGTGGTCGATTTCCTTGAGTGTTATTGGTCTATTTAGGGTCTCAATTTCTTCTTGTTCCAACCTAGGTAGGTTGTGTGATGTCAGAAAGTCCTCCATTTCCTTCTGGTTTTCAAGTTTATTTCCATACAAGTGTACGTAGTAGTCTCTAATGATTTTTGTATTTCTTCAGGGTCAGATGTGACTTCCTCTTTTGTGTTTCTGATTATGCTTATTTGGTTTTTTTCTTGTTTTTTCTTGGTCAGTCTATCTAGGGGACCATCAATCTTGTTTACCCTTTTGAAGAACCAGCTTTTTGTTTCATTGATTTTTTGTATTATCTTTTTGTCTTCTATGTCCTGGATTTGGGCTTTTATTTTGGTGATCTGGATTCTTCTGCTGAAATTAGGGTTTTTGTGGTCTTGCTTTTCCAGCTTCTTTAGGTGGCTTGTTAGGTTGTCAATTTCTGTTCCTTACATTTTCCTCATGTGTGTTTGTAGGGATAAAAATTCCCCTCTTCCCCTCTTATTACAGCTTTTAAGGCATCCCAGAGATTTTGGTAAGATGTTTCTTTATTTTCATTTGTTTCCAGGTATCTTTTGATCTCTATTTGATGTCATCATTGACCCAGGAGTTATTTAGCATCATGCTGTTTAGTGTCGATGTCTTTGTGGGTTTTGGGGGGACTTTGTTGGTGTCAATGTTTATTTTTATTCCACTGTGGTCAGTGAAGGTGCATGGTAGAATTTCAGTACTTTTAAATTAGCTTATACTTGCTTTGTGTCCAATTATGTTGTCGATCTTCCAATATGTTCCATGTGGTGATGAGTAGAATGTGTATTCTGTGGTCTTTGGATGGAATGTTC
>NW_007258224.1:81852-83877 GCF_000164805.1 Carlito syrichta | reverse complement strand
CCTCCTTTCTTTTGTGTTCCATTCGCCTGAAAATTTGTTTCCCATCCTCTTACTTTGAGTCTGTGTATATCCTTTATAGTGAGATGGGTCTCTTGAAGGCAGTATATTGTTGCCTGGTGATATTTTATCCATTTTGCCATTCTATGTCTTTTCAGTGGTACGTTTAATCTATTCACATTCAGGCTAATTATTGAAATGTGAGAATTCGTCCCTATCATAGAGTTCTTATAGTGTTGTTGTTCTTCCACTTAGTTTTTCTCTTTCTTTTGGTTTTGGGGTTGGTTCATGTATATTTTATTCTTTTTCTTTTACTCTTGTGAAGAAGGTTGTTCTTTTTTCCTTTTCTTCTGTGTTTAGTACTTTCTTAAGTGTTTCATGTAGAGGTGGTTTGGTGGCAGCATAAGTTCTTAGGGATTGGATATCTGGGAAAGATTTTAATTCTCCCTCACTGATGAAGCTTAGCTTGGCTAGGTAGGTTATTTTTGGTTGAAATTGTTTATCTTTTAGGACTTAGAAGCTAGGGCTCCAAGCTCTCCTAGCCTGCAGGGTTTCTGTAGATAAATCTGCTGCTATTCTAATTGGTCTTCCATGGTAGGTGATCTGGCCTTTTTCTCTTGCTGCCTTTAGGATTTTTTCTTTTATGCCTACTTTGTTTAGGTAAATTATTATGTCTATGTGTTGGTCTTCTCATTTGTTTTCTTGCAGGGGTTCTCTGAATCTCTTTTGTTTGAATTTTTGCATCATTGATTAGATAAGGGAAGTTTTCTTGAATGACCTCATGGAAAGTTTGTTCCAGTGTGGTCTCTTTTTCTCTTTTTGCTTCAGGAAGGCCAATTACTCTTAGGTTTGGTCTCTTGAAGTAGTCACTCATCTCTTGAACGTTTTGTTCTGTCTTTTTGAGCTTATTTTCTGTGTTTTTAAGAGTTTGGGTTATTTCCGTATTTTGCTCCTCAAGCTCTGAGATTCTTTCTTCTGCTTGGGTAATTCTGCTTTCCATGCTTATCAATTTGTTATTTATTTCATTCACAGTATTCTTTATTACTGTTATCTCAGATATCAGCTCCTTCCTAGTTTCTTCTTTTGTCTCCTCAATTCTTTTTATTCTCTCCATTATTGTTTTGATATCTACATTTGCATTTTGAAACTCTTCATTCTGTGGACTTTTCATTGTTTGTATTCCAAAGTCAGTTTTCTCAGTGTCTGCTCTCCCAGACGTCTGGGAGAGACCCATACTCTTCTTTTGGTTTTTCTTCATTTCTGTAGATTTTTCTCCCTCTTCCCCTTTCCCTCCCCCTCTTCAATTCTGCTTTTGAGGGAAGTTGGTGTTGCTTTTATTTCTCTGCAATGAGCTGTTCTTCCTTATGAAAGTCTTCTGGCTTTGTTCACTTTTCCCTCTGCTTTACAGTCTGTCTATTCAGCAGTATGCAGTCTTGGTCCCTAGATTTTAAAAGGGGGCATATAGAAGAGGAATATAATGGAGGCGGGGGGTCAATAGGGAGTTAGAAAGAGAGAAGCGTGAGAGGGAAAACAGATATACATACCAACTATCAGGTGAGAACGAGACACTGGGCTGGGAAGAGGTGAAGAAAGACACATAAGAAAGATTCCCTAAAGAGTACTGATAGCTTCACAGAGACAGGGCAATAAAATCGAGAAACAGTGTAAGTTAGAAGGTAAACAACAAACGTGATCTAAACCAACAGTTACAATGATAAAATCATAAGTCAAAATAAGCAAAAGAGAGAAGTTCGAGAGGGATAACAGATATACATACGAGCTATCTGGTGAAAAACAGTCACAGGACCAGGACGAAGTGAAGAAAGACACGTAAGAAAGATTCCCTGAGGAGTACTGATAGCTACACAGAGACAGGTCAATAAAATCGAGAAACAGTGTAGATCAGCAGGTAAACAACAGACGTGATCTAAACTAACAGTTGCAATGATGAAATCATAAGTGAAAATAAGCGAAAGAGAGAAGTGCGAGAGGGAAAACAGATATACATACCAACTATCAGGTGAGGAA
>NW_007258224.1:44639-81832 GCF_000164805.1 Carlito syrichta | reverse complement strand
GTAAGAAAGATTCCCTAAAGAATACTGATAGCTACACAGAGACAGACCAATAAAATCATGAGACAGTGTAAGTCAGAAGGCAAACAACAAAGGTGATGAAAACAGTCCAAATGATAAAATCATAAGTCAAAATAAGAGATCTGACTAAAGTCACTTCAGCTCTGATCTTTGCTTTGTTTTTCATTGCAGGCAGCTATATTTACTCACAGTTTGGGTTCGGCTGACTGGGGGTTGCTTTTGTCTGATTCAGCATAGGGGTGGGACTTTGTCTCATATTTAGTGATGTTACCTTAAGAACCAAGGTGGGGGTTGTTGATTGGTGGGTGGGGCAATGAATATCTCTACCTGGAGAATGGCCGAGGCAGATTTTCTTTTGTAGATCTGTTTCTCTCTGCTTGTCTGGGTCCCCAAGCTTGGGGTTACGTGCTGAGTGCCTCAGCCAGGGTGGGCCCGGAGCTCCAGAGCTCCAAAGCTTCAATGGGCAGGTGGTAAGAGGCAAGAGTGACCCTGGGTCCCCCACAGGGTACTTCAGCCAGGAATGGGACAGGTGTCTCTGAGGGGCAGGCACCCAGAGCCTCCCTGAGTGACCGGCAGCTTGGTGCTGGGTGCTGGGCAAGATACAATGTAGCCAGGGAGGGATTTGAGACCTGAGACTCCCAAGCAGGCAAGAGTCATGTATGGTGGAACAGCCGCAGCAGGGGGCTGCAATATCCGGACCTGCGTGGGACCGAAGGTCCCCGGGGCCTTGGACCAGCACGGCTGGTGGTGGCTTGGGGGATGGGGGAAGAAAAATAAGAGTCTTTTGGGGAACTCATGTTCGGAGAATCTCACAAGTTCACCTATGCCATTGCCATCTTATTGGAACTCTCTCTAGATATTTTAAAAATTCTCTTGTTATTTCCTCTCTGATCCAGTGGGTTGTTCAAGACCGTGGTATTTAGTTTCTATTTGCAAACTTTTATTGCTATTACTTGTTTTTAGTTTTATTCCATTGTGGTCAGAAAAAAATGCTTTATGTTATCTTAATTTTTAAAAATATGATAAGACTTGTTTTGTAACCTAACATATGACCTATTCTGGAGAATGATCTGTGTGTGCTTGAGAGTAGTGTATATTATTTTTCTGTTGGGTAAAAGTTCTGTATTTGCTTGATGATAGGTTCATTTGGTCTATAGTATTGTACAAGTCTGCTGTTTCATTATTTTCCTTTTGGATTTTCTATCCATTATTAAATGTGGATTATTGAAGTCTCCTTCTAATATTGTATTGCTGTTAATTTCTTCTTTGAGACCTGTCAGTAATTGTTTTATATACTTAGGTGTCTGATGTTTCTTGTGTATATATTTGCAATTATCATACCTTTCTGTTAACTTGACGCTTTATCACTATTTTATGATGACCTTCTTTGTCTGTAGAGACAGTTTTTATGAAAATATTCTTTGCCTGATTTAAATAGAACCCTTTTGCTTTGTTTTAGTTATCATTTGCATGTAATATCTTTTTTCATCCTTTTACTTTCAGTCTATGTATATTCTAAAATCTGAAGTGAGTTTCTTATAGACAACATATAGTTGGGTCTCGGTTTTTTTAAAAAAATAAAATTCAGTCACTCCATTTTTTATTAGGAGATTTATTATATTTATATTTAAAGAAAATATTGATAAGGAAAGATTTACTATTACAATTTTGTTAACTCTTTTCTGTTTGTCTTGTAGTTCTTTTGTTCCTCTTTTTCTCTCTTGCTCATTATGTGTGTGTGTGTGTGTGTGTGTGTGTGTGTGTGTGTGTGTGTGTATTGACCAGCTTTGGTTCCTTTGTCTTCCCCCCACCGGGTGTTTTCTTTGTGGTTATGAAGGTGCTTACATAAAATATCTTATAATAGTTTATTTTAAGCTGATAACTTTCTTATATGCAAGAACTCTCCCCATTTACCTCTCCTCTGCCCACATTATATAATATTAATGTTACAATTTATATCTATCTATATTATCTATCCATTAACACAATTTATAATTGTTTTAATACTTTTGTCTTTTAACTTTTATATAACCACCATCATAGTAATGCAAATTGTCTTTTTTCCCTATATTTTTATTCCTATAAATGAGTTTCATAGTTTTCTATGTTTTTGTTCCTGTTTAGCATTCTTTTGTTTCAAATTGAAAAGCTTTTTTTAAAGCATTTCCAGTAAGGCAAGTCTAGTGGTGATGAATTTTTCAGTTTTCGTTTTTCTGAGAAAATCTTTATCTTCCCTTCATTTTTGAAGAAAAAGTTCACTGGGTATAGTATTCTTAGATGGCAGGGTGGTTTCCCCCAGCAGTTTGACTATATCATTCCAGTCCCTTCTGGTCTTGTAAGTTTCTGCTGAAAAAAACTGTTCAACTGCTCATAGTTTGTGTGTGTGTGTGTGTGTGTGTGTGTGTGTGTGTGTGTGTGTGTGTTTGTAAATGTCCACTTGCATACAAAAAGTTGCTTTCAAAATTTTCTCTTTGTCTTTAACTTCTGGCTATTTGATCATAATGTGTCTTATTGGTTTCTTTGTATTCATTTTATTTGGTGTCCTTTGGGCTTTTTGCTTTTGGACGTTTATTTGTTTCCCCAGGTTTGGGAAATTTTTAGCTATTATTTCTTCAAATATGCTTTCTATTTTTTTTAATCTCTCTCTTCTTTTGGAATAGCCATAATGTGCATATTTGTCCATTTGACTGTATCTTACAGGTCCTTATGCTTTCTTCACCCTTTTATAGTCTTTCTTCTCTTTTTTTCCTCTGGCTAGATAACTTAAAATAAACTTTCTTTGGGTTTACTGATTCTTCTGCTTGACTAGTCTGCTGTTAAATCCCTCTATTGAATTTTTCATTTCAATTATTATATTTTTCACCTCTATAATTTCTGCTTTCTATTTTTTAATATTTTCTATCTCTTTGGTGAAATTTCCAGTTTGTTCATGTATTGCTTTCCAGACCTTGATGACCATTTTTGTGACCATTATTTTGAATTCTTTGTTGGGTAATTCACCTATCTCCATTTCATTAGATTTGATTTCTGGAGATTTATCTTATTTTTTGTATGGAACATATTTCCCTGTTTTTTCAGTTTTCTTTAACTCTCTGTGTTGCTTTCTATGCATTAAATAAGCTAACAACCTTGTCACATTGGCCTTGTTCAGGAGTTGAACCTCATCAGTTAGCCCACCAGATTCTGGGTGATTCTCAAATCCATGTATTTGTTCAAATTGCTGCCTTTGTTCTTAGTGGTCCCCAAAAGATTAGAATGTGCCAAGTCTCATTAGTTCTTTCAAACAGATGAGATCGAAGATAATCCTTTGCAAAATTGAAGAATTTTGGGTGCTAGATGTGTGGTCCAGCTTCTCTCATCAGTAAGAAACTGGGACCTAGAGTTTATTTCCTACTTACTCTGCACTAAACTGGGAAAAAGAGCTATGACAAATGCCTGCATTCTTGTTCAGGCAGTACATTCTTTCAACACATTGCTTGCTCTTTGTGACACCTAGGGACTAGAGAATGCCAAGTTCCATCAGCTCTCAGAGACAGCTCGGTTAGCTGGTTCTATCACTTTGGCATTCCAGAAGGAGGAGTTGTGAAAAGTTTCCAATAGCCCATTGAGAATTTAAGAGGTCTACAGATTGCCTACTTCATTAACTCCCAGATGCAGGCTAATTAAGAACCTGACCGTGGGTAGCAGTTGGGAAAGTTGGGGTATTTGGTGCCAAATTTTCAGGTAAATCTACTCCAGAAAGAACTGGAAGCTGATCAGTTTTGCTTGCTAGTTCTTCACTGAGTTGTGGGAGACAGTTGCTTGAGTGCTTGCTTGTGCACCCATTTAAAACTGCCTCCTTTTTCTGTGTGGTCCTGGGGATTCACAAGATGCTGAGCCCTTTCAGCTCCCAGAGGTATGTGATTTAGGAACCAGTACCTTGTGTGGGAGCTGTAAAAATTAGGTGTAGACAAACTCCTTCCAAAAATAAGCTGGAGACCTGGTTTATTGCTGGGGTAAACTAGACTGAGAAGGCATGAGAAGTGCCCACTGGCCCATTGAGGCTCCTAGAGGATTTCTAATGACTTGTTTCTTCAGCTCTCAGATGCAAGCTAATTTGAAGCCTGACTTTCAGGCAGCAGTGAGGAAGGTATGCAGTCAGACCTCTTCTAGGGAGAAACTGGGAGCTGGGTATTTTTGTCTGCTCACTCTACACTCAACCTGGGGGGGATAACTGAAGAAAGTGCTCTTTAAAATTGCCTTTGTTGGTTCCTGTATAATCAACATTTGGATACCTAACCCTGAATTGTACCCCATAACTTTAAAATTAAAAAAAATTAAAAAGACTTCAACAAGTTAAAAAAAAATTGCCTTTGATTCCTGCAGCCCTATAAAACTCACACATTCTGAACACTGTCTGCTCTCAGAAATAAGTTATATAGAAGTTAATCCCTTGGGTGAAAACTGTAAAAGTTGAAGACTATATGTGTGGTCCAAACTCTTCACTCTTCAGGTAGAAGCTGAGTTGGGAATTCCTTCCTGATTGTAAGTTGCTGGGCTTGGGGTAGGTCCAAGCGTATCTCAGATTTTTTTCACCCATTTAAAATGTAGATATTTTCTCATGTGGAACTAGTTTCTGATTTTCTTTTCAGAGGAAATTGATCTATGTGCAGTTTTCTAGTTAATGTATCAATGGAAGGAGGAAAAGTTAGGAGCTTCCTGTTGTGTTCTTGCTGAGGTCCTTTGGTCTAGTGTTGAATTCTCAGTCACTGACATTTTATGCTCTAAGCACCATTTGATTGGGTTGACCATTTGTTAATTAACATTTTTAAAGCATTTGTCTTGCATAAAAAAATGCCTCTGCTTTTATCTTTGACTTCATTGACTGCTCTTTGTTAATATTATCATTAGGATCTTCACTTTCTCTATCTATTCTGACTTTCTATGTGATTTTATTCAACTCTGTATCTTTGTTGTTGCTTTTTAATTTTTCTGTACATATGGGAACACACTATCTTGACAGCTGTTGCCAAAATGTTAGTATTAGTTTTGTTTCTTTTCTTTCACTTATCATTATGACATTGGGGGTTGTCTTTGCTGTTTTTGCCTGTATCAGAAGTTTGTTTTTTTACATTGTTGTATGGTATTTTATTGTATAGATATTCCATAGTTAGTTTTTTCAGTCTACTGGTGGCAAAAATTGGGATGTTTATGATTTAAGGATATTATATATAACAGTGCTATTTAAAAAAGGAAAGAATGCTATAAACATTCTTGACCATGTCTTCATCTGTGTTGAATATAAGCACTTTTCTTAATTGGGAATGCATTCAGAAATGAAATTACTTAATCACAGAAGATAAGTATATTCAGTTTCAGTTGATACTGCCAAAGTTTCTAAAATGTTTGTGTCAAGCTACACTCATGTAATCAATGTGCAAAAGTTACATTTACTTCAAATTTTTGCTAACACTTGATATTAGAAGGCTTTTATTTTCTTTTATTAATGCTTTCAAAATTCTTGATTAAAAAAACTTTTTTCACCCCAAATTCATAAAAATATTCCATGTTTTATTTTAGGTTATCTGATACAGGCCTATGACTTGTGTACACATGCATTTGTGGGGGTAGGGTCAAGAGTTATTTTCTATATGGACATACAATTGACATAAAACTATTATAATTATGATCTCTCTTAATGAAGAATTAGAAATCAGATTGCATATGTGTGAGTCAATTTCTGATGACTATTCTGTCCTATTGTTCGAATGGTCTGTACTTGTATTGTTGCATGCTGTTTTAATTACTGTAGATGTGTTATGAAGTCTTGATATCTGGTAACGTATATCCTCCTTTTTTGATCTTTTTCTTTGATGCTGCTATGGCTATTCCACATTTTTTGCCGTTCCATATAAAGTTTAGAACGAGTTTGTGAATGTCCACTAAAAAAACAAAAACAGAAATAAAAAACAACAAAAACACTATGATTTTAGCATGAATTTCATAGAATAAATAGAGCAAATTGAAAAGACTGACATCCTAACATTCTTAAGTCTTCTAATCTGCAAACAAGGTAATATATTATTTATTAAGGTTTTAATTTCCTTAATAATGTTTCATAGTTTCCAGTGTAGAGGAAAAATCTTTGTTATATTTGCACTTATGTATTTGATGTTTTTAATGTTATTGTAAGTGGTTTTGGTTTTAAAATTTTATTTCTACTATTCATTGTTATTACATAAAATATAATTGATTTTTGTATATTGACCTTCTGCCTTGAGATCCTGCTACATGAAATTATTAAGTCTAAGTATTTAAAAAAAATTAAAGATTTTCTAAGTAGATTAAAATAGCATCTGTGAAAAAGATAGTTTTACTTTTTCCTTCTCAATATGGAATTTTTATTTTGCCTTATTGCAGAAGCCAGATTTTACAGTACAATGTTAAATAGATGTTATGAGAACAGATTGTCTTGTTCATGATATTAGGGAGAAAGCATTCAGCATTCTTTCAGCATTAATATGGTGTTAGCTGTAGGATTTTCATAGATAGCCATTTTAAAGTCACAAATTGTATTCTATTCATGTATTACTCAATATTTCCAAAACTATCTTTAATAGGTACTAAAAACATTCCTAGACTAAATCACACTTAGTCATTGTATTAATAGAAGTTCTGTAGAGCAAAGGAATAAATAGGATATGTAAGTGTATATAAACATACATGCATATGTGTACATTATCTCTCTCTCCTTATATTATTATAAGGAATTGACTCATGTGATTATGTAGGCTGATAAGGCCATCGTCTACTGTCTGCAAGATGGATAACCAGGAAAGCTGGTGTTACAATCTGAGAACTGGAGGGACAGTTTGAGAGGGAGAGAGAAATAGAGAGATAGAGAGAGGGGGAATGAATGAATAAATTCAATCTTTCTCCACACTTTTATTTGGTTCTAGAACTCAAGGAGATGAGTGATACCCACCCACTTTGGGAAGACTGCTTCACTCAGTAGATCAAATTAATTGTTGAACTCTTCTGAAAAAATTTCACAGATGCCCAGAAATAATGATTAACCAAATGTCAGGCATTCTGTGGCTTAGTAAAGATGACACATAAAATTAACCATCATGTTACTAAATATTATCATTCAGACAACGCTGGGTTTTATTGTTAAAAGCTTGTTAAACATTTTTGCATCTGTATTCATGAGAAATACTGGTCTCTTTCTTTCTTACAAATATCTATCTAGTTTTTGTATTATAGTAATACTAGCCTTCTTCAATTTTTTGGAAGCATTTGTGTAAAAATGACATTATTTCTTCCTTAAAAATTTATGAAGCCTAGAGTTTTTTTTAGAAGATTTTTATTATTAATTAAATATCTCTAATAGATGCATGGATATTCAAATTATCATTATTGTATTTTTAGCAGAACTTGGGTAGTTTGTAGTTTGCCAAAGAAATTTGTTAATTCTTTAAGTTATCAAATTGGTATATAATTTTCTACAATATCTTTTATCTTCCTAAAGTCTGGAGGATTGAATGTCTTCTCTTTCATTCTTCATATTGGTTTTAAAAAAATGTTATTTGGTAGAACAACTTATGCTCCTGTAGGTATATATCCAGAAGTGAGATTGCTGGGTTGAATGGTATGTCTGTTTTTAGTCCTTTGAGAAATCTCCACAAACCACTTTCCACAGGGGCTAAACTATCTTACATTTCCACCAACAGTGTAGGAGCATTCCTTTTTCTCCATAGCCTCATCAGCATCTGTTGTTTTTTGATTTTTTGATAGTAGCCATTCTGAATGGTATGAGATGCATCACATAGAGATTTGATTTGCATTTCTCTGATGTTTAGTGATGTTGGGCATTTTTTCATATGTTCACCGGCCGCTTATGTGTCTTCTTTTGAGAAGTGTCTGTTCATGTCCTTTGCTCACTTTTTTTTTAAGGTTATTTGTTTTTTCCCTGTTGACTTGTTTATCTTCCTCATAGATCCTGGATATTAGGCACTTGTTGAATGCATAGTTTGCAAATATTTTATCTCATTCTGTAGTTTGCCTATTTACTCTGTTGGTATTTCTTTTACTGTGCAGAAGTGCTTTAGATTAATTAGGTCCCACTTGTCAATTTTGGTTTTTACTTCATTTGCTTTTGAGAGCTTGGTCATGAATTCGTTCCCTAGGTGGATGAGTGCTTCCTAAGTTTTCTTTTAGGATTTTTGTAATTTGAGGGTTCACATATGAGTCTTTAATCCATCTTGGGTTAATTTGCATATGGTGAGAAAAAGAGGTTCAATTTCATTCTTCGGCATGTGGTTAGCCAGTTTTTCCAGCCATTTATTGAATAGGATTTTCTTTCTTCAAAGTTTTTTTGTTTTTATTTTTGTTT
This sequence comes from Carlito syrichta, assembly GCF_000164805.1. NCBI lineage: Eukaryota > Metazoa > Chordata > Mammalia > Primates > Tarsiidae > Carlito > Carlito syrichta. The sequence continues at coordinate 73,440 of NW_007258224.1, read as the reverse complement.
TTTTTTACTTTGTCAGAGATCAGTTCGTTTTAGGTCAATGACTTCATTTCTGGGATCTCTATTCTATTCCATTGTTCTATGTGCCTATTTTTGTACCAGTATCATGCTGTTTTGGTTACTGTAGCCTTGTTGTAAAAGTTGAAGTCCACTTATATGATGTCTCTGACTTTGGTCTTTTTGCTTAGGATTGCTTTGTCTATTCAGGCTCTTTTTTGCTTCCATATGAATTTAACTATTGTTTTTTACTAGATCTTTGAAAAATAATGCTGGTCATTTAATAGGAATGATGTTGAATCTGCAGGTTACTTTAGGCAGTATGGACATTTTAATGATATTGATTCTTCTAATCCACAAGCATAGTTTTATCAGTTTTGCTTCTTGTGTGTTCAAGCTCTGTTATTAGCCTCGTGTACATAAAGGATTGCTATTTTCTTGATGAATTGTTACTTGCTTTTGTGAAATAGTGTGTTGTAATAATCTTTGTATAAAGCCTAATTTGTCAGATATTAATATAGTCATTCAGTTGTCTTTCCTTTCATTCAGTTAAATCCATTTCACAGTAGAGGTCACCTGTTTTATTTTACAGTTTGCAGTTTTCTAGCAAGTGTATATAGTTTTTAACTTCCCTTACAATCAAGATATTCCATCACCCCACAAAATTTCTTCATGTCTTTTTGCTGTTAATTCTTACCTACACAAGTCCCTGGTAACAACTAGGGACTTGTTTTCTGTCCCTACAATTTGCCTGTTTGATACTCTTTCTGTCCTTACAATTTGCCTTTTTGATAATGTTCTCAAAATGACATTATATATTATATCACTTTTTGATTCTGCCTGATTTTCTTAGAATAATGATTTTGAGATTCATCCATGCGGTTGCATGGTTAGTTTTATTTTTCTTTCTGAGAAGTACTACATTGTATGGATGTACCAAACATTGTTGTCATATATTTTTTGATAATGCGTTTTCCAAATTCTTGAAACTCCAGCCAAACCATTAGAACTATATATGAGTCAGTATAGATACCTCTGACTAGTTCTTTTTTCAGGCACATGAAGAAAGAGCTACATTGCTTGAAGCTCTGAGCACCAGAATAATTTCCCTTCACAGTTGTCCTTAAGGGTGATTACTGGGTGGGGCTTCAATATTGCAGCGTTTCACTTTTGGGTCGGCCAGTAGATCATGCAGAACTATTTGCAAACTGAACCTGATGTTTTTATTTCTCAGTCAACTGGTTACAGAAAATTCCTTATGAAGTCATATGTGTGGGTTGAGAGGCAGGAAACAATCTAGCAAGAGCAGGAGCCATAAAAATCTGGGCTACTTTCTCATGTAACTTATTTGTGCCTTTAGGATCTGCTTATACTTGATTTCATGTGTAACACTTCTTGATGATGAAGAGCAGTGTTGAATATCCAACATTATGTCTTGCCAGGTAAGACAATATCCAAGTTATGATGGATAGTTCATATTACATGATAATTTGGTGAACTCTGATCAAAAGTTTAGTCTTTAGTAGGATCCAGTAGCAAGTCAGAAACTGTATCTAAAAAAGTAGTGTAATTATCTCCAAAGGATGGCATAGCTTTGCTCCAAAATGCTATATGTCTGCATGAATTGATGCTGAGTTCATGCTTTTCATGGGCTGCTCCAAGCAAATTTGAAGTGCTGCGTATTCACCAGATCAGGCCCATTCCTGGGAGACAGAGAACTCCTCTGACGGCTGACTCTAGCTTGAGGTCTTATTTGTTTTTTGTTTTGTTTTGCTTTTTGTTTTTTGAGTGGGAGTCTCACTCTGTCACCCAGTCTGGAGTGCAGTGGCTGCTGCCGGCCACCGCAGCCTCGACCTCCTGGGCTCCGGTGATCCTTCCGCCTCAGCCTTCCAAGTAGCTGGAACTACAGGCACGTGCTACCATGCCCAGCTAATTTTGTATTTATTGTAGAGACAACATCTCACCAAGTTGCCCAGGTGGGTCTTGAACCCTCGGGCTCAGGCTATCCACTCACCTCAGCTTCCCAAAGTCACAGGATTACAGGCTGAGCCACCGAACCCGGCTGTCCAGAGCACTTCTACCAACCACCCTTCCCTTTTTCACTCAGGGTAAAACTTGCAATGTAGACTAATAGCACTCCCAGTTTCTCCTGGCTCTCTCCCACAGTATTTTTCTTAATTAAATTCTTATGTGTTTAATTGTGTCATAAGGGAAGTTCTCAACTGCCTCTTCTTAATTCAAGCAATTGTCTTCACTCCCTGGGCAACTGCAATAGCCTCTTAACTAGTTTCCATGTTTCTACCCCCTAAAATCTATCCACTAATTTTTTCTTTTTTTTTGAGTTGGAGTCTCACTCTGCTGCCCAGGCTGGAGTGCCATGGCACAGTTACGGCCACCCCAGTGTCGACCTGCTGGGCTCCGGAGATCCGTCCACCTCAGCCTTGCAAGTAACCGAAACTACAGGCGTGTGCTACCATACCTGACTAATTTTTTGAGATTTACTGTAGAAATGAGGTCTCACCAAGTTGTCCAGGCTGGTCTTGAACCCTCAGGCTCAGGCTATCCACTTACGTTGGCTTCCCAAAGTGCTGGGATTACAGGCTAAGCCACCGGGCTTGGCCTGTTCACTAATATTTTATATTTGTATTCTTAAGGATTTTAGCTCACAAAACTTTTGTGTAATCATGAAGTTTATAATACACACATATGTAATTGTTATGAAAATTCTGAGTGTTTTTTTTTTTTTTTTTGCTTTTTGGAAACACTGTTATTTTATTAATTTCATTAAATGCTCTTGATCAAGTTACATGATATTCAACAAAATGTCCCCCAAAACAGTTACAAGTTTCCTTTTTTAAAAAAATTTATTATAAAATTGTGGGGTATAGTTAAGGGTTAGGTAAACAAATGGGCATCGTTCAGCCACCCTTGTTAATAAGGGTGTCTCCCCATCCCCAGACAGATATTGACTACCGTTAGTCCCTCCTCCCTTCACCTCCCTATGGCCGCCATAGTTTCCCACCACTGTCAGTCATTTTTTTGTAGTATTATGGTAGATGTTCAAGGTCCACTATAGAGTGAGAACATGTGATACTCGGATCTTTGTTTCTGTGAGAGGTCACTAGTATTATAGACTCTAGTTCCATCCAGATTGCTGCGAAATTCATGATTTTGTTCTTTTTATGGCTACGTAGTATTCGATCATGTATATGTATAACATTTTTTAAATCCAGTCTTCTTTTGATGGGCAGCATGGTTGCTTCCAGGTTCTTGCTATTGTGAACAATGCTGCAATAAACATACGTGTACAGGTATCTTTTTTATAGAGGGATTTGAGTTCTTCAGGGTATATTCCCAGTAGGGGGATTGTGGGGTCATATGGGAGGTTGATATTTAGAGCTTTGAGGAATCACCACACTGCTTTCCACAGAGGTTGCACTAGTTTACACTCCCACCAACAGTGTAGAAGTGTTCCCTTTTCGCCACACCCTCTCCAGCAGCTGTTATTTTTTGAGTTGTTGATAGTTGCCATTCTGACTGGAGTTAGGTGGTATCTCAGTGTGGTTTTGATTTGCATCTCCCTGATGATTAGTGAGGTTCAACATTTCTTCATGTGTCTGTTGGCTGCTTGAATGTCTTCCTTTGTGAAGTATCTGCTCATATCTTTTGCCCATTATATAATGGGGTTATTTGTTTTTTTCTTTTCAGCACGTTTGAGTTCCTTGTAGATCCAGGATGTTAAGCCTTTGTCAGACCTGGAGTTGGCAAATACTTTTTCCCAGTCTGTAGGCTGTCTCCCTGCTCTCTTGATGGTTTCTCTGGCTTTGCAGAAGCTTGTCAGTTTAATAAGCTCCCACTTGTCTATCTTCTCTCTTATGACCTGTGAGTTTCGGGTTTTGTTCAGGAATTGGATGCCAGTTCCAATTTCCATGAGGGTATGTCCTTCATTTTCTAAGGTTCTTATGGTTTGAGGTTTTACATTTAGGTCTCTGATCCATTTGGAGTTAACTTTTGTGTATGAGGATAGGTGTCCTGTTTCAATCTTCTGCATGTGGTCAGCCAGTTTTCCCAGCACCATTTACTGAATAGGTTCTCCTCTCCCCAGTGGTAGGTGGTGGAGGCCTTGTCGAAGATGAGTTGGTTGAGAAATTGAGGCTTAGCTTCTGGAAACTCAGTTCTATTCCATTGGTCTATATGCCTGTTTTTGTATCAATATCAAGCTGTTTTGATTATTGTAGCTTTATAGTAAGTTTGAAGTCTGTAAATATGATACCACCTACTTTTTTTTTTTTTTTTTGCTGAGGATTGCTCTGGCTATTCTGGGTCATTTGTGTTTCCATATGAATTCCTGTGCTATTTTTTCTAGGTTGAGAAGAATGTTGCTGGTAATTTGATGGGTATTGCATTAAATCTGTAGATTGCCTTAAGTAGGATGGACATCTTCACAATGTTGATTCTTCCAATCCATGAGCATGGGATATTTTTCCACTTTTTTGTGTCATCTTTGATTTCTTTGAGCAGTGTTTTGTAGTTTTCATTGTAAAGGTCTTTCACGTCTCTGGTTGGGAAGATACCAAGGTATTTCATTTTTTTGGTGTATGGCTATTGTGAATGGAATTGTGTTTTTTACTTGGGTTTTTGTTCTTAATTACTGTGTAAAGAAATGCTATTGTTTTTTATACATTTATTTTATATCCTGAGTCTTTTCCAAAGTCCTTTATCAGTGTAAGGAGGTTTTTGACAGATTTTCTTGGGTTTTCAGGTACACGATCATGTCATCTGCAAAGAGAGATAACTTGACTTCCTATTTTCCTATTTGGATATCCCTGATTGCCTTCTCTTCTCTGATTGATCTAGCCAAGACTTCCAATATTATATTGAACAGGAGGGATGAGAGTGGGCATCCTTGTCTTATTCCAGTTTTCAGGGGAAATTGTTCCAATTTTTGTCCATTTAGGAGTATGCTGGCTGTGGGTTTCTCATAGATGGCTTTTACTATTTTGAGGTATGTTCCCCGTATGCCTAAATGTTCGAGGGTTTTTATCAAGAAGGGGTGCTGGATTTTATCAAAAGCATTTTCTGCATCTAATGATATAATCATGTGGTTTTTGTTTTGACATCTGTTGATGTATTTAATTACATTTATGGTTTTACGGAGTTGAACCAGCCTTGCATCCCAGAGATGAAGCCTACTTGGTCATGATGCATGATTTTTGAGATGTGTTTTTGAATCCGGTTTGCTAGGATCTTGTTGAGAATTTTAGAATCTATGTTCATCAAAGATATTGGCCTGTAGTTCTCTCTTTGTTGGGTCTTTACCTGGCTTGGGTATCAATGTGATGTTAGCTTTGTAAAATCATTTGGGGAGAGTTCCATCTTTTTCAATCCCCTGGAATACCTTAAGTAGGATTGGTATCAGCTCCTCCTTAAATGTCTTATAGAATTCTGCTGGAAAGCCATTTGGACCAGGGCTTTTTTTTTGTAGGTAGTTTTCTTAATACGTAGTCAATTTTCTTGATTGTTATTGGTCTATTTAGGGTCTCAATTTCTTCTTGTTCCAACCTAGACAGGTTGTGTGATGTCAGAAAGTCCTCCATTTACTTAAGGTTTTCAAGTTTGTTTCCATACAAGTGTATGTAGTAGTCTCTAATGATCTTTTGTACTTCTTCAGGGTCAGATGTGATTTCATCTTTTGTGTTTCTGATTGTGATTATTTGGATGTTTTCTCTCTTTTTCTTGGTCAGTCTAGCTTAGGGGACCATTGATCTTGTTTATCCTTTTGAAAAATCAGCTTTTGTTTTTGTATTATCTTTTTGTCTTCTGTGTCCTGGATTTGGGCTTTTATTTTGGTGATCTGGATTCTTCTGCTGAAATTAGGGTTTTTGTGATCTTGCTTTTCCAGCTTCCTTAGATGGCTTGTTAGGCTATTAATTTGTGATCCTTCCATTTTCTTCATGTGTGTTTGTAGGGATATATAAATTCCCCTCTTACTACAGCTTTCATGGCGTCCCAGAGATTTTGGTAAGATGTTTCTTCATTTTCATTTGTTTCCAGGTATTTTTTAATCTCTGTTTTGACTTCATCATTGACCCAGGAGTTGTTTAGCATCATGCTGTTTAGTGTCCATGTCTTTGTGGGTTTTAGGGGGAACTTGTTGTTGTTATATTTATTTTTATTCCACTGTGGTCTGAGAAGGTACATGGTAAAATTTTGTTCCTTTTCAATTTGCTTATGCTTGATTTATGGCCAAGTATGTGGTCAATCTTAGAGTATGTTCCATGCGGTGATGAGTAGAATGTATATTTTGTGGTCTTTGATGGAGTGTTCTGTAGGTATCAATTAAGTCCATTTGGTGAAGAGTCACATTGACATTTCGGATCTCATTGCTGATTATTTGTCTTGATGATCTGTCTAGGGTTGTGAGTGGGGTGTTGAAGTCCCCAGCTATGATGGTGTTGGAGTCGATATCTTTTGTTAGTTTACCTAGAAGTTGCTTTATGAAAATTGGCACTCCTATGTTGGGTGCAAATATGTTTAAGAGAGATATTTCTTGTTGATGGATTGAGCCTTTTATCATTATGTAGTGGCCTTCTGTATCTTTTTAAATTTTTAATAGCTTGAATGGTATTTTGTCTGAAATTAAGATCGCTACTCCTCCTTTCTTTTGTGCTCCATTCACCTGAAAGTTTGTTTCTCATCCTCTAATTTTGAGTCTGTGAGTGTCCTTTCTAGTGAGGTGAGTCTCTTGACGGCAGTAGATTGTTGCTTTGTGATATTTTATCCTTTTTGTCATTCTAAATTTTTTCAGTGGTTCATTTAGTCCATTCACATTTAAGTTAATTATTGAAATGCAAGAGTTGATCCCTGTAATAAGGTTCTTACAGAGTAGTTGTTCCTGTTGTCTTTCTGTTGGTTTTAGAGTTCATTCATGTGTATTTTTAATCTTTTGCCTGTACTCTTGTGAAGAATGTTGTTCTTTTTTCCTTTTCTTCTGTGTTCAGTACTTTCTGAAGTGTTTCTTGTAGAGGTGGTCTGGTGGCAGTGTAGGTTCTTAAAGATTGGATATCTGGGAAAGATTTCAATTCTGTCTCACTGATGAAGCTTAGCTTGGCTGGGTAGGTTATTTTTGGTTGAAATTGTTTATCTTTTACAACTTTGAAGATAGGGCTCTAGGCTCTCCTAGCCCGGGGGGTTTCTGTAGATAAATCTGCTGCTATTCTTTTCTCTTGCTGCCTTTAGGATTTTTTTCTCTTATAGCTACTTAGTTTAGGCAAATTATTATGTGTCTGGGAGTTGGTCTTCTCATCTGTTGTCTTGCAGGGGTTCTCTCAGTCTCTTGTGTTTGAATTTTTCATTACTAATGAGATGAGGGAAGTTTTCTTGAATGATTTCACGAAATGTTTGTTCCAGTGTGAGCTCTGACTTTCTCTCTGGAAGGCCAATCACTCTTAGATTGGGTCTCTTGAAGTAATCATTCATCTCCTGAAGGTTTTGTTCTGACTTTTTTAAGCTTCTTTTCTATGTTTTTGACAGTTTGGGGTTAATTCTTCAAGTTCTGTGATTCTTTCCTCTGCATGGCTAATTCTGCTTTCCATGCTTATTAGTTTGTTATTTATTTCCATCACAGTATTCTTTACTGCTGTTATTACTGTCATCAGCTCCTCCTATTTTCCTCTTGTCTCTCCTCAATTTTTAAAATTCTCTCTATTAATGCCTTGATATCTGAGTTTGTTGCTTGTGACCAGTTATTTTGGGGGCTCTTCATTGTTTGTGTTCCAAAATCTGTTTTCTCAGTGTCTGACCTCCCAGGGATCTGTGTGAGCCCTATAATCTTCTTTTGGTTTTTCTTCATTTTTGCAGATTTTCCCTCCCTACTTTTCCCTTCCCTCCACTTCCCCATCTTCTTTAATTCTGTTATTCAGGGTTGGAGGAGTTTCTTTTACTTCTGTTTGTTCAATCTCCTATTCTTCCTAATGTATTTCCTCTTGCTTTGTTCGGTTCTGGAGTTGGACTGTAGGTTGAGGGCAGTCATGTTTGTAGTTTTGGGATTTAATTAAGGGGGGCGCTGTGATTCAAAATCTCTCTGCAGATCCCAGTATCCACCAACAGGTGTATGGATAGTCTGAAACCCACTTCCCACTGCCTTGGAGTCTCTCCATGCAGTAGGGTTGTAGGTTTACTCCCTGAAAGCAAAATGAGGTTAACAGAGGGAAGAGAATGGAGCAGGCAGTGGGGGGAGGAGGGGGGTGGAGAGAGTAAGGAGTGAGAGGGAAAACAGATGAGTGTACCAACTGGTAAGTGAAAAGACACAAAGACTGAAACAAATATAAAGAAAAACAATAACCATGACTGAAAACTAACCAACAACCATATAAAAAACTAAAACATGCAATGATGCTAACGTACACACTGCCAACCTCCTTATTGGTGTGCTATTCCTTTATACAAAGATGGGGTTTACAGAGAAATAAGAAAAAAAAAGAAAAAAAAAGGAAATGGGATAGATTAAAGTCAGTAGACTAACAGAACCAATCAAGCACACTCTGAGACTTTTCCTTTAAGTCCAATGTCCTTTCAGCTTTGATTTCTAGCTGTCTTTGCAGGCTGGTAGACTTGTTCACAGTTAGGATCAGTTGCCCCTGGCCTGCTGTGAAGAACAGTTCAGATATGGGCCCCCTTTCCAGTCTATTACTGAAATCTGACTTTTTCTATTTATCAAGAGGGATGAGCCTCTGCCATTCCCATTTTGATGTTGTTACCTTGGACCCCAAGCAGGTGGTACTATCTCATGGCTCCAGTCTAGAGGGGAGTGAGCTGGTTACAGATCTGTGACCTGCCACGGCAACTTCCCCATACATGGGGGGAGTTCCACAGGCCTGTCTCTGGGCTAGGGTTGTGGTGTGGCAGTGGCAACAGCAGCCGGGCAGCGGTGATCTCAGAAGATCCTGCTTGCGGTAGCTTCACGGTCTGTAGTTGTGGGTCACCTCAGGCATGAACTGGGAATGACCGCCATGGCAGCATCCGTGACTGTGGGAGCCGCCCAGACCACCGTGATTTCTGAGTAGTGACGGCAGGTGATATTAGCGGCTGAGCTCCCTGTGAAGGGCAGGCTGAGGAAGATGGGAGCTGCAGCCCTTGGGAGAGAGCTGGGGTCTTTATGAGTGTTCTCTTTTGCAGAGGCTCTCACACACCATGATGCCCTGTCACCATCTTGCCAGAAGTCCCCATTTCTGAGTGTTTTGTGGTAGCACAAAACAAATAAAAGTCATGACTCCTTTCAGAATCTTACACTTTATAGTGAGAGAAATATATATACATATATACAGATATGTGTTTGTATGTATATATATAAATTATGTATATATTTATAAAGATAATGTAAATTTTTATATGTGTGTATGAGAGAGACAATAACAATTAGAGATAGTACGTTAGATAATGATAAGCACTACAATGGAAATTTAAATAGGAAAGAGGGGTAGGAAAAGTGGTGATAATGTGGTTGGGTCTCATTGTGATAATATTAAACCAAGAATTGAAAGCCAGTGAGGAAGTTGAGGAAGTAGCTGAGCAGAAATCTGGGATAAAGGTAGAAGAAAAGGTTCAAGTGCCTGGAAGCTGGAGTACCTTTCCAGGGTTTCAGAGGTCATTTAAGGATGTGGTGTTTACTCTGAATGAAACAGGAAGGCTTTGGAGCATTTGAAGAGAAGATTATCATGATTTAGGATGATGTGTTTACACAAATGTCATAGAACCTCATGGTAAAGATCAGCAGCAGTTGGACTATCTTCATGGAGAGTCAATCTCCAGCAAACAGATTTAGATATATAAATTCATACCACAAGTGCTTACCAAGTCACTACTAGTACATCCTAGTCATTGTATGAGGAGCTAAGTGATAGTTCCTACTGATGGGATTCAGTAGAGTTAGTAGTTAGAGTTATTTGAGAGGGTAGGAGGGCTAACTGACAGCATAAGTTTGTGAAACGACAATTGGAAGGGACATTCAGTTGGAGGTGCACACTTTTCCAATGTAGACCTGGAGGTTTTAGAGTGAGATGTTAAGGAAGCGCCTGTCTGATGGCATAATTTTATCTGGGAAGCAGGAAAGAAGACCTCTGCTGAGAGTGCAGGAGGAAGTTGAATGCTATGTGCTCAGTGATTGGAAGGCCTCTGAGCTTGAGTCTTTGTTGTGGCCATCGCTGTTAGTACTATCTGCCTAAAAGTGCAAGGAAATAGAAACCAGATCCCGTGATTTTTATAATAATGACTGTGATAAAAAATAGGAGCTGAACCACAAAGTATTTTGGGTAAATGATAGATTGATAAGTAGACCTAGATTTCCTAACAAATGTTGGTTACTATAGGGCTTTACATGAACTGTGTAATACTTTATACTCCCATCAAATCTATAAGATAATCTCTTGTCATCAAACTTTCGGTATGAAAACACTGAGGTTCAGAAAGAGTAACTGACTTTCTAAATTTCACCACAGCAAAGCTAGAATTTGAAACCAGATTTGTTTGATCCCCAAGCTCCTTTAACTGTCATTTAATTATATGCCTAGAAAACAAGATCCAGGGTAGCAAATTCTACATGATAGAGAAGTACAAACTATTAAGAAGATGGAACCCAGAGAAGAACCTTAAAGAATACCAAGGGTTGGAAAATGAACTCTGTAGGAAAAGGCTAAGTGAGGAGCCTACAGGGAAAGGGAAATTCCCTTAAGGAAGAAAGAGGCCAATGAAGCGATTGCTCATAACAATTCTTAAATACATGGACATTTTCCTTTTTGAAGAAGAGAATCAAAGCATCATGACATAAAAGTTGATAATCAGAAGAGAGGAAGACATCATTGTTTTGTAGTATATACTAGCTACCACAATAGCCAACTAGCACAATTCCTGTTAGCTGTCTAGTTGGGTGACTGCCATTCACTATTGTGATGTTAGGAAAGAAACCATCACAGTGTGTTCTAGGAGCACAGAAGAGGAGTGCTCCCAGAGAGCAATGGTGGATCTAGGAGCACCTTCCTGGGGAAGTGAGGGAGCAGGGTGCATTTGGAGAACTGGCAACTAATTAAATAAGGCTGAAGAATAGGTTCAAGCAAGAGGTGACAAATGAGGCAGAAGTAGGTAGGGCCTCCTCACTTTTACATGCTCTAAGACTGTGAGCACCTTAAGGACCAGGATGTATCCTGTTCTTCTTTGCCCAGCATAATGCTGAAAGTAGTTGACTTTATAAACATGTTGATAAAAAGATTGTGTTTACTTCTAAAGGCAAATAAGTTATTGTAATATGAAGTGTGGAGAAGTAGCATGATCAGATTTGTGCTTTAAAAAGCTTGAGGGATTCCAGGTGGTTGAGGCAGGATGATATTCAATGTCTTTGGCATGTGGTAAAGGTGAACACCCTATGATAAGTGACAGAAGGTCAGTGCTGGGAGCAATGAGAGATCAGATTGTAGGAGAGGGGTCTATTATTGGTGATCTCTCAATACCAAAATAAGCAGTTTGGAATGAAATCAGATAGGAAAATCAGGATCCATCATAGGATAATAGATTGAAAACAGTGTCTTACAAAATTGGGTTAAGCAATGAATTATAGGGACAAAAATTTAAAGAGTGAGTGTTCAGTCTGGGGACATTATGGAGTTGATTAAGAGGTAGACGTTCAAGTCACGGTATTGACAGTAGGAATAAAGAGAAAGATAAAAATTTTTGAAAAAAGTCATAACTTGGAGATTACATTCATTTATTCATTCATTTATAATTTATTTATTTATTGATATGCCATATCATTCTGTGAAGAGTTTAAATGACATATGGATAACAAAAGATAAGTAAAGAAAGCGCCACAGTTTTGATCCTGAGGAAAAGTACCATTGTGTAGATAGAAATTTATGTATGAATAATGAGGTGAGATGAATTTAATTTGTGCAATTATAATTATGTGAAAAAAGTAGAGTAGAATAATATCAGACATGTATGATGTGCCAGGCATTTTGCTGTACCTTATATGTATTATTTCTTTCTCACAGACCTGTGATATAGGGTCTATTATTAGTTCTATTTCATAACTGAGAAGACTGATTTTTGGAGGTTAAGTTGCTCAAGATCACAGAGCTGAATGGTAGGACTTGAATTCAAACCAGCTTGGATATTTCTATAGCAACATTTTGAACCAGTGTACAACACTGTTATCCTTATACTTGTGGTTTTTAGGTGATAGTTGGGCATCCACGTGGAGATGTTCTGGAATAAGTAGAAAATATGGAATTAGAACTTGGCTAAAGACTTTAGTCAATAATTTTGCCTTTAGGAGTCAATAATATGGTGGTGATGCTTAATGTCAAAATGAAGACTATATTTTCAAGTACATAGGATAAACAGGTCAGTGGATATTAGGTCTGAAAATATTTAAAACATTGCCATTCTAGTGGGTCCAGAAAGTTTCTACATTTTGGGTAGAAGCAGATAACCCCAATCCACCTGAGAGGTCACTTTGGGGTGTTGTTTCAATCACATTTCTATCAGCTAAGTACCTAGTGGTTTGAAAGACTTGTTTCAGACTTGATTTACTAAGTCCTCTGCTTAGTAATATATTTTGGGTTACTCAGTAGGGATACTTGTCTTAAATATGGGACTGTATTTCCATGTTTCTGAAAATAGCATAGTGGGAGGAGGTGTGTGTATGTTTATGCATGTGTGTGTGAATTTGTTCTGAACAGGAAGCCACAGAGCCACAGGAGTTCAGGGTTATAGACCAACTAGAAAGACAAGAAAGGTGGCAGGAATATCTCTCCCTTATTCTGGTGGCAAGAGGCTAAAGAAGCAAAGTTGGAATCTTCACCTCGATGATTTGCTTGTGTCCTAAATATACTGTCATTTTGAATAAAGCAAATCAAGTTTGGGGAGGGACTCCTGGATCTTGTGATTGAATTCTCAGGACAAGGGCAAAATTGACAAGATGAATTTGTGTTTCAGTCTCATCTTTGACTTTGACTTCTGCTACTCAGCTTTGTTACCGCCCTTGTTAGCTGCTGCTTTAACTGAGGCTGCCAACATCATGGAAGAGAATTTGTCTCCCAGCAATGAAGCTTTGAAATGTAGTAGAGAATGGCCTGTTTTGTTTTTCTCTGTGTCCTAAGAAGTTGATTCTACATTCTAAGCTGGGGTTTCCCATTAAAAGATGCTATTTATCAGCCTTCTAAATACTGAGTTTGAACTAGTGGGCCCTAAAAGTAGCTTCTTCTCGGTGGTAATTCCACTGAAAGTTACCAATACTTTTTGTGGTGTATTTTAATCTGGTCTTCTGGAGTAGTGGGTCAAACAATCTTAGTGAAATTTAGCTTTACTTTGGGGAAGAGTACAGGCCTATACAGGCCAAGCAACATCAGCATGGAGTAGCCAGTTAAGGAGATGCTGTTTTGTTCTGTTCTTACTGCTGCAACAAAATACCTTTGGGTAATTTATAAACAATAGAAGTTTATTGCTTATTGTCCAGGAAGCTGGGAAGTTCAAGATCAAGTGCCAGGAGTTCTGTGTCTGATGTGGGCCTATTCCTTGTAGATGGCATTTCTGTGTGTCCTCACATGGTGGATGAGACAAACAAGTTCCCATGGGCCTCTTTGACAAGGTCACTAATCCCATTCATGAGGGCAGAGTTGTTATGACCTAATCATCTTTCAAAGGTCCCCACTTCTTAATACTATCACGTTGAGGCTTATGTTTCAGCATATGAATTTTGGGGGAACAAAAACATTTAGACCACAGCAGATGGTGAGGAAGGGTCTGCAAATCTCTGTGGCCGCAACTGTTTAGACTGTCAAAGCAACGGCCATCATGGATTTGTGTAATATATTAAGATTTGTGGGGAACTGGTTGGGAAGATGGCGGCCGAACCAGTTGAACTAAGTGAGTCCCCATGTGCGTAAGTGAGTGTATGGAAAATTTTGTGTACATGCCAGTGAGCGAGTGGGTATGTGAGTGGCTGACTGAGTGAGGGCTAGGGAGTTAGTGGACAGGGCTCTCTTGGTGCAGCAGCTGGTGCCACAACACCAACAACATTTCCGCAAAGCTAGGTCAACACTGAAATCAAAGCAGAAATTAAAATATTCCTGGAAACAGATGAAAATGAAGACACATCTTACCAAAACCTCTGGGATGCCATGAAAACAGTTCTAAGAGGGGAATTTATATCTCTATGAGTACACATCAAGAAAATGGAAAGATCACAAGTGGAGAGCCTAAAAAATCACCTAAGGGAGAGAGAAGACCACCAAAACCCCATCTTTACCAGAAGAATCCAAGTCACCAAAATAAGAGCCCAAATACAGGACATAGAAGACAAAAATATCATAGAAAACATCAACAAGCAAAAAAGCTGATACTTTGTAAGAATTAACAAGATTGATGGACCCCTAGCCAAAATGACTCTGAAAAAGAGAGGAAAAGTCCAAATAAAAAAATCAGAAATACAAAATATCAAATCACAACTGATCCCAAAGACATATAAAAGATTATCAGAGATTACTATGTAAACCCATAGGGAAATAAACTTGATAACCTAGATGAAATGAAGGACTTTCTGACATCACACAACCTCACCAGGTTGAAACAAGAAGACATTGAGACACGAAATAAACCAATGGCAACCCAGGAAATTGACTCAGTCATATGAAAACTACCTACAAAAAATAGGCCCTGGACTGGATGGCTTTCCAGCAGAATTCTACAAAATGTAAAAGGAGGAGCTGATACCAATCCTATTGAAAGTATTCCAGGCAATTAAGAAAGACGGAATTCTCCCCAAATCATTTTATGAAGCTAACATCACACTGATACCCAAACCGGGTAAAGATCTAACAAAGAGAGAGAACTACAGGCCAATATCCCTTATGAACATGCAAAAATCCTTAACAAGAGTCTAGCAAATTGGATCCAAAAATACATCTCAAAAATCATCCACCATGACTAAGTAGGCTTCATCCCCAGGATGCAGGGCTGTTTCAACATTCATAAGACCATAGATGCACTTAAATACATCAACAGATGTAAAAATAAGAACCACATGATTATATCATTAGATGCAGAAAAAGCTTTTGATAAAATTCAACATCCTTCTTGATAAAAACCCTCAAGCACCTAGGTGTAGAAGGAACATACCTCAAAATAGTAAGTGCAATCCATGATAAACCCACAGGTAACATATTGCTAAATGGACAGAAGCTGGAAACATTTCCCCTGAAAACTGGAACAAGACAAAGCTACCCACTCTCACCCCTCATGTTCAACATTTTGTTGGAAGTCCTAGCTCAGGTAATTAGGCAAAGAGAAGGAAATCAGGGGTATCCAAATAGGAAAAGAGGAAGTCAAGCTACTCCTCTTTGCTGATGATATGATCCTATACCTTGAAAATCTAAGAGAATCTGTCAAAAACCTGCTTGCACTGATAAAGAACTTTGGCAAAGTCTCAGGGTACAAAATAAATGTGCAAAATACAGTTGCATTCCTATTCACCAATAACAAAAGGCAGAGATCCAAATAAAAAGCACAATCCCATTCACAATAGCCACCAAAAAAATGAAATACCTCGGCATCTTCCTAACCAGAGAAGTGAAAGACCTTTATGATGAGAACTACAAAACCCTGCTTAAGGAAATCCAAGAAGACACAAACAAATAGAAAAATATTCCATGCTCATGGAAGCAAGAATCAACACTGTTAAGATGTCCATCCTACCAAAAGCAATCTACAGATTCAACCCAATACCCATGAAGTTACCAACATCATTCTTCTCAGACCTGGAACTGACAATATAGAAATTCTTATGGAAATATAAACGACCACAGATAGTCAAAATAATCCTTAGCAAAAGAAGCAAAGCAGGAGGTATCACATTCCAGACTTCAAACTTTACTGTAAGACTACAGTAATCAAAACAGCCTGGTATTGGTACAAGAACAGGCACATAGACCAATAGAACAGGACAGAGATTCTGGAATCAAAGCCTCAATTTCTCAATCAACTCATCTTTGACAAAGCCTCCAACAACAACCATTGGGGAGAGGAGAACCTATTCAGTAAATGATGCTGGGAAAACTGGCTTATTACATGCAGAAGATTGAAACAGTACCCCTACCCATCACCATACACAAAAATTAACTATGAATGGATGAAAGACCTAAATGTAAAACCTGAAACTATAAGAATCTTGGAAAATGCAGGCAACACCCTTATAGAAATTGGAACTGGTGACCAATTCCTATTCAGAACCCTAAATGCCCATACCTTAAGATATAAGATAGACAAATGGGACCTCATCAAATTAACGAGCTTCTACAAAGCAAAAGAAACCATCTAGAGAGCAGGGAGACAGCCCACAGAATGGAAAAAATATTTGCAATCTGTATATCTGACAAAGGTCTAATAGCTAGGATTTATAAGGAATGCAAACGTGCCGAAATGAAAAAAAACAAACAGTACTATTAGAAAGTGGGCAAAAGACATGAATAGACACTTCTCAAAAGAATATATACAGGCAATCGACAGAGACATGAAAAAGTACTCAGCCTCATTCATTATCAGAGAAATGCAAATCAAAACCACACTGAGATATCACCTAATGCCAGTAAGAATGACCATCATTAATACAACAAACAACAACAGATGTTGGCTTGGATGCAGAGAAAAAGGAACACTTCTACACTGCTGGTGGGAATGCAAACTAGTGCAACCTCTTTGGAAGACAGTCGACGATCTTTGAAAGAACTAGAAATTGATCTTCCATATGACTCAGCAATTCCCCTTTTGGGAATATACCCAGAGGTGCACAAATCATTCTACAAAAAAGATACCTGCACATGTTTGTATATTGAAACTCTATTCACAATAGCAAAAACATGGAACCAACCATGTTGCCCATCGAAGCTGGACTGGATAAAAAAATTTGGTACACATATACAATGTAATATTACACAGCCATAAAGAAGGACAAACATGTGGACTTCGCAACAACTTGGATGGATTTAGAGTCTATCATACTCAGTTATCTATCACAGATAGAAAGAAGTACTACATGTTCTTACTCACAAGGGGACCCTGAAAATTTACCATAATACTATAAGAAAGGGATTGGCAACAGCAGGATACTGCCTGGGTGGGGGTGGGGACACAACATCAATATGGGTACCTGATTTCAAACCAGGCAAAGTGGGGACCAAAGACAGGCCCAAACTTTACTTGTACAATGACCATTTGTATACCCATTCTTGCATTGTACCCCACATCTTGAAACTAAAAAAAACAAAAACTAATTAAAAATAAAATAAAATATTGTGTTATGAAATTGTAACTTTGAAGATAACATTCATATTGGACTTGTACTTCAGGGGAAGCCAATATTTAGACTGCAGTGTGAATAGTGTTCTCGAGGATTGTATGTTGCTATGATTCTGCTTAAAGAAAAATATTATACACTGAAAACTGGAGAGATTATAGATATTTGAATTGCATTGTATCATCATTATTTAGTCTCTACCACAAGCTAAGCATTTTACATTTATTATATTGGTAATCATTTTAACAAGACTCCTAGGAAAGTGATTATTATCCCTATTTTATTGAAAAGGACATTGAGACTCAAAGAGGTTAAGTGACTTGACTATGGCCATATGACTTATAAGTGGTTAAACTGGAATTTAAACCTAGGTCATCTTACTCCATAATGTGATTTTTAAAAAGTAATACTCTCCTGCCAGGACTGAATCTTGGGCAAAAGAAGGATCAACAAAGGAAGAAGGGAAGTCTATGAGAGGAATAGGTGAGTCAGAGAAGTTGAAGGCAATGGAACCTGAAGGAATTCCAGGATCAGTGATATGAAATACACAAATTCCCAAAATTATATGATAAAGGGGAATGCCAGGATAGTGCAAAATCAGGGTGGGAAAAATAGACCAGGAGTACAAGAGTTTGTTTGTAATCCTCAGTGCTTTGGAAGCCAGATTAACCTATTAGAAATAAAGGAATGTTCATAAAATAGTGACAATTCTTAAAAAGAAAATCTCCATTTTAAGAGATTGAAAATTGAATAAGCTAACAACAATAACACACACACACACACACACACACACACACACACACACACACACACAAAAGGAACAGTAACTATATTAGTCAGAAAATAACAACGAAAGCTGCAGTGACAGACAACTTTTAAACCATAATAACTTATACAGCAGAAATTTCTCTGACTACATGTCCTTTGACTGGCATTCTTCTCTGTGTCTCCTTACTTTGGACACAAGTTGCTGGAACACCCACTATTTGGAGTGTTGACAGGTATCTGCAGATAGAAAGGGAGCTCTAGACAATCTTTCCTTGACAAATAAGTGTTCTAGTAGAAGTGACACATGTCCCTTCCCCTTAAAACTCCTTGATAAGATCTAGTCACATGGCCCCGCCTAATCACAAGGATTTTAGCAGGAGACACAAACAAGCCATAGGCAGGGGGTACTGATGTCTCCTACAGTATGGAAACTGGAAGGGGGGATAGTATCCAAGAGGTTTTTTTTTTAACTTGAAAGGAGAAGGAAAAAAGCTAACTGATTGCAATAAGAAAGATTGTGAATGTAAAAAAAAAAAAAAACATGCACAAGTGACAGAGCAAAGTCTTTAGAGAAGTGGAAAGGGATGTGATGAAGAACACAGGAAAATAATCCACTTGAAAATGGACACGTCAGTGTACCTGCATAATGAACATGTGTATACCTAACCCCGAATTTACCACAAATCTTTTAAAAATTAAACAACACAAAGGAAAATGGACATGTCATGTGAGAGGATGTTGATCTTGAGGGAGGTTATATATTGTGTGTGTGTGTGTGTGTGTGTGTGTGTGTGTGTGTGTGTGTGTGTGTGTGTAGAGGGAGGAGAGAGAGAAAGAGAAAGGGAAGGAGGGAGGGAAGGAGGGGTGATGTGGAGAGAGAGAGAAATATTGGAATGGAGAGAGAGGAGAAGCCAGAAAGTCGCTGTAAAAGAAGGACTTAGGCCTAGTTTTGCCTCATAAATCCATTCAGGGCCATTTTGAAACTGAAAGCTGAGCCCAAAAGAACAGAGAAAACTGTAAGTCTAGATGGCATCTGAAAAGTGTTTTACTCCTTTTCTTTCCTTAGAAAGAAAGGCATTTTAAAATTACTTGGCTTCCTTTACATATGGGAAAACACAACAACCCTGCAGCTTATGATATCACTGACCATGTGTGTAAACATTGAGAAAATGAACAATTCATGGTTAAGAGGATTTTTCTCATCAAGGGTCCCACTCATCTTTTTAGGCTGTCTCCTAGTGTGAGATGGTACAAACAAGTCATTCGTATCCTGGTTCATTTAGACAGAACATGAATTTTGGCTTATATTTCCAAGAAAACGAATTCTGTTCCAAAAGTTGAGCAGAAAATTCCCATAGAGTAATTTAATCAATCCCTAGGAACACATCGTTGTTTTTCCAGAATCAGGGAGAGAACAAATGTAATTTGCTGTATATATTACTCAAGATTTTTAAACTTGCAAGTAGCAGAGGACTCATATCACACTAACTTAAGGCAATAGGAAGTGTATTGTTTATTATAACTAAAACATTCTGGGTTTAGAATTAGTCTCCAGTTGCACCCAAGGTTTCAAAAGTTTCATCAAGACCCAATCATTCTTTCTCCTCTCTTTTCTCTTTCTCCCCTCCTCTGCCCCCCCCCATTTATTTCTAGTTTGCTGTCTCCACCTCAGAGGCTTTCTGTGATGTTATGATATATATTGGTTTTCATCCACAGTTCCTGGCTTATGACTCCCAGAGCTTTGGTTATAGTCTTTTGTGACATTGTTTGGTATGTTTGGCCTCAGAGGCAGGCCTCAGGAAATAATCTCTCTGACTTTTGACTTTCTTCTGCCCTCTTTTTACCTGCCCCAAGGCAAGATTCTAATCTTTTGCCAACTTTCTGATTTTGGGTCTTAAGACCTGCCCCCGAGAGACCATCCTATACATTGGGGGCAGGAATGTTGACATCTTGAAGCTGGCATAAAAATCCAAAAGGGCAGGCTTTGGGGAGCTTCCAGATAGTTGTCTACATGGAGGGTAGTGAGCCAGGGTGGGCCTGGGAGCTCCATATACCTTCCTCTATGCTTTGCCCTATGCATCTCTTTGTATCCTTTGGGTATCCTTTATAACAAACCATAAGCCTGTAAATATAAGTAAGCGTTTCTTGATTTCTGTGAACTGCTCCAACAAAATAAGTCAAACCCAAAGAGTGGTCATGGGAACATCAACCTGAAGTCAGTCAGTCAGAAGTTCCAGATGCTCAGACTTGAGACTGATGTCTGGGAGGGGCAGTCTTGTGGGACTGAGCCCTAACCCTGTGGGATCTGACACTATCTCCAGGTAAATACTGTTGGAATTGAACTGGAGGATACCCAACTGGTGTCCACTGCTTAGTGGTGAGGAGAAATCCCACACATGGTCACAGAAATCTTCTGTGTTGATGACTGCTGTTGTGGTGGTGTGAGAGTAGAGGAAAACACTGCTTGGGAGTTTTTCCTAAAAGCACCTTCTTTCCACTCTTGGCTTTATTCTCAAACAAGTATCCCTACCTGGTAATAAGATGGTCACTAATATCTCCATGCTTCAATTCTGTAAGTCCAAAGGAAAAAAAAAATTTTTCTCCCTAATAATTTAAAAAAAAAAAATCCCACAGTTATGTTTCACTAGCTCTAACAGGCTGACCTGGGAGATGTGACCATCCTGGATGCAATTTCGTGACATATCCTGATTAGGTAGGTCCAGATTACATGCTCTTCTTCCAGCTAGAAATGGATCTAGGGGAGGGATATCAACTCAAGGAAAATTAAAGCATTGGTAGCAGATGATGGGGTAGTGCATGACATTGAGGCCAAAACAAGGTTTAGCACATTCAAAACATTTTAAGTACAATTTCTATACTTTCATACATTCTCTAAAGTTTTGGACTCACAGTGATAATATTTCTAGTCAAAGAAACTAACTTTTTAAAAAATTCATCTACTTTTCTTTAGGTGGCACTCTTAGTAAAGACTGTATTGAAAAATAAGAGGAAGATAATAAGGAAAAAAAAGCAGAGCCAAACATGAGCTAAAGTCAGAATATTTTCATTGATGGCTAACTAGAATTATTCTATAATTACCCCACCACAGCCCTGAAAGTGAGTCACCAAGAACTGAATATTTATAAGCTTTCTGACCTCAAAAAATTCAAAATCTTAAATGGGGTCATCTAAGGAGACGGTGGAAAACTTCCATGCAACTTATTGGCAGATGATTTCAGTTCTTATTTCAACAAGCTTGGTATGAAATGCATGCCATCTGGTTACTGGGAAAATTCTAGTGCATATTAACTGCTTGTGTGAGAGACATTCCTGCCATTTAGTTGTAAATGATTGCACCTGCAAAAAAAAAAAAAAAAAAAAAAAAGAGCATGTCTTATCATTTGCTCCCAGGGCTGCAAGATTTGATGACACAATACTGCTATTTCATCCACTTTTAAAATCTGCATCTGATCAGTACAGCTGTTCTCCCACAACTATTTTGAATATGCTGTGTTGTGTACTAGAGCACAGGATTGTTGGGGGATGATTTTAAAATAGCACTAAATATGAAGACTGCAATGGTCCCTTTCCATTTCTTCAAAGTATTTGCGACTATTTCAAAATAAAATGCAGGTATTTATTTGATTTTAATTCTGTTAAAGAAGTGTATTTCAGGAAAGAAGGTTGTATGTGATTCTATGCTTTCCAGGCCTGCTTCATCTGAGATGGTTGGCAGATCACTGCCTAAGATGAAGCCATGTAGACACAAGAGAGAAATCTCTATGGGTGGATTCTTTTTCACTTTCCCGGCAAGACAATAGAGATTATCTACGCATCTAGCTTCAAACTGGGAGATTCAAATGCTTTAAAAATGGAAAACTTTGTTATAAATAGCCCTGCAATACTACTGTCTGTTTTGTGGATTCAGCCTTTATTTCATTTGTGATGCACTATGTGTTGTCTTCAATATTGCAAAACCATCATTGACTAAAGAAGTCCTTGTTGGTACAGAAGAAAGATGATAGAATTTAGAATGTATTCATCTCCTAACTCTGCCACTTATTATCTGTGTGATCTTAGGGAAATTGCTTGCATTCTGTGGGCTTTAGTTTAGTGGTTGTTTTTTTTTTTTTTTTTTAAAGGGGATCAAATACAGTTATTTCAGGGAAGAAGAGATGCTTTAATGAAACAGGTGAAAGTTCTTGACACACAGAATTAAATAAACGTTAATCTAAAGTCTCTTCCCCAATTCAAGCATTATAGGAGAGCTCTATTACTTTTAGTCTTCCCAAACTAATCTCATCTACTAACTGGATTGAAAGCATACATAAATTATTCCTTTTAATGAATATTAATTACAGAATCAGATTGCAAGCTCTTCATGGGCAAGAAGCAAGCTTTTTCCATCTGTGAGTACCAGGTATTAAGAAAGAATGGTTAGCTGTAAGTTTGGCAGAAACCTAACCAGTGGACCTCATTTTATTTCTCCAACACATATGAAAACTTTCTAGACAGTGTATTTACTGTGCTTTTTGCTAAACGGTAGCTTTGATAGCCTACTACCAAGGGTGACCTCTTTCAATGAACAGAGCAATGCAGCTATTGATGTGCTCACATCACAGAAAATAAGGCAGTCAGAGTGTCAGGAATATTAAACTATTCAATCAAGTGGTGACAAGCATTCTTATTCAACACCACCAACCCAAGGAGAATATCATACTCTATCTTCAGAGATGGAATGGAACTATTAATTATGGCAGCTGAGTAATAACTGGAACTATGACCCTGTAATAAAGCCTTTAAGTCAAGAAGTGTGATGTGGAAATAAAAACCAAATAGTAAAAATTTTAAAGACCTGTAGCAACTTTTTAACACAGATGACATAGTAGAGAGTACAACAAACAAAGAGACCAGGGATAATGGTTCTTGACTTTTACCTCTTTGAGGAGAATTGAAAGATTGAGTGGTTGAATCTATGCTTATTCTTCTGGTTCTTGATGTCATTTTTTTCCCAGAAAAAAATTCAACAGATATATTATTAGCAACAACAACACACACAAAAAACCAGCAAAAAATTATGATTGTATACAAGATGTTAATGATAAAAATAAGATTTTTCACTTCTACCCTAAATTTTCAGGGTTATCCATTTGTTTCTTAAACATTTAATTTTACTGTGCCAGTTTCTAAATGGTGGGAATGTGTTGTTTAAAGAATTTAATTTTCCTTACTACCACTTTAATGGCTGATATTTGTGATTAATAATATATATGTTTTAAATCAATGTTTTATCTTTAAAATATTTTATATTTATTATTAATATGTCTCATATTAAAATTTATTTTTTAAAGAGCTTATGCTCTCTTGGCTAGAATTAGTTAAGTCAGACTCATGATGTTTTGATTAAGGGAATTTCTTTTTCACTGAATTCATGTGGTTTTGAGAAAAATAATTTAATGGTTCAATATTAAAATTGTATTTTATTAATTAGAGTTGGGATTTGATTTCTTGCATGCTAAATGTTGTTGCTACTGGAAACATTACTCACACAATTGTCGGTTTATTGCATAGGTTAGATAAGGTCAAGGAGACTAAATCCCAGATTGGATTTTAGAGATGACAGAACATATCTGTTTTGACCAGGGAGGTACCATGTGTAAAAAAGAATTTCTCTCTCTGGGATCATACCACTTTGCTATTTTAAGATCTTTAATATTTTATGCATTGTGCATTTGTCACACAAGAAGATACTTTTTCCTATTAAAAAAGTCATTTTTATTGAGAAAATTGTACCCCGAAATAGCAGCTTATATTCCAGTTAATAAAAGCTGACCCAAACTATAAAAATACATGGTGCAAGAAAAAATACTTAAATATAATTATAAACCATTAATCATCTTTTGCTCTTCATTTTTATCTTATATTATGTTTGGCTTTAAAACAGAATGATTTTGAAATTAAAAATATTTAAAATAATTTCTCAAAGTAAAATACTATTCAATATTTAAGGCTATTTTTAATTATGTGACTTTTTGTATTTAATTGCACAATTCTCTATTTCTGTTCTCCATAGAAATGTAGTCCTGATTTCATATTTTTCCCTTCACAGGATATGTAGTTCCAATTTCTAATTTTACTTAAAGGCGAGGGTTCAGGGCAGGGAATTGGGTAGAAACACTAGTTATGGTAAAGAGAAAAATGATAGGTAAGTAAAAACGTTGTGTCTCACACTCACCATTTCTCTGCCCACATCCCCAGGACTCATTTTGTATTATTTTCTTCTAAGATTAAAATTCCTTAGAATGGAATGAGGTGGATGTTCTGTGACTTAGCCTATTGGATTGGCCCTAATTCGTACTCCAAAGGCAGACTGACAGTGCAACAACAATAATAATACTCTTAGACAATCACATACACACACGTGGAGGCATACAAGACTGACTGATGACTTCAATTACTAGAGCAGGCTTAGGTGGAAAAATATGGATGATCAGAAGCAAAGGGTAGAAGGCAGGTGAAAGAGGAAGAACACCAGGGAATTACACAAGAAGCATGTTCTGGACACTCACAGATACCTCGCCCTTGAATACTTGTTTTACCTTCAACCTTTGATTTCTGTCACACGCTTTATTGCGCTATCTTTATTGATAAAATTACTGCCATAGGACAAGAATGTCACAGTTCTTGGCGTCTATTAGTTGGAAGGTGGGAAGAAATATAGAACCTAACCATTAATTGCCACAGTGATTCTATGGAGAAATGATTCATGGATTCCAACAACTATTTCTGTTTTGGAGACTGGATGTATAGTGATACTTTTTAACCTGGGATGGATCTGAGTACTTCCTTTTTATTAATCTGTTTGTCTTAGGAAGGCCCACTTCTTACTTCTAGGAACATGTTTTGAGTTGTGTTCCAACATAACCTTATTTGTAACTAACTTCATCATTGTATACCAATAGAAGTGTTTTCAGTCATGGCTTAGAGGTAGTGATACCAATGATATAAAGAGTTGGATTTAAATTTGGAGACCTAAAGACATGGAATTAGGTAATAGGGAAACATCAAGACAGCATCTTCCTCCATTGAGTTAAACATTTTGTTTTACATTAATACTGTCTTTGGGTTATCAGATACAAGAAAACACAACTTTGAAACATGATATCAAAGATCTCTCACGATCTCCTTATTTCTTCAACTTCAACCTCTCATCTCTCACGCCTTATACTGAAAAATTTTCAGATCACTAAGTACATCTCTCCCTCTTGCTTCTAGCATTTTGTACATGCAGTTGCCTTTGCTTCAAGGCCCTTTTACCATATACTCCATTGCTGGGCTAAGCCTTTTCTTTCAGACCGACTTAGATTTACTTCCTTTCACAAGTTGTTGACTGATTCTCACAAGAAGATAAGTAACACTCTTAGGAGCTTCCCTGTTGCTCATGGAACTTGTGTTGTGGTATTTTATACTCTGTATTGCTTTCTTTATTCTCTCTTTGATTATGAATTCTTCTAGGGCATGTGTTGTTGCATTTCTGTTATTTAAGTATTTATTTCTGTGATTGAAACTGGCAGTGTCTTAAAATCAATGGGTAGAAAAGTACATTATTACTTCACCAGTGTTTTCATAACTGAATAGATATTTTTAAATTTGAAAAACATGAATCTTTTGGGAATTTTTCTTTAAAACACAGCTATAGGCTGTAAAGCATAGTCAACTGTTGAACACCTCAACAATTATTTGCTAAGAATTTACTTCTCTCTTCTAATATTCTGCTATATATCTCAGAGAAAACAAACTAGATAAGAACAGAGGACGTGGTGGAGAAGAATGGTTTGAAAGATGAGAATGAATTTGACTTGAATTAAAAGCTAGAGTTGAAGAGTTATTATAGAATAATTCATTATTAGAAACATTTGAACATCAGGTTGAGAAGTTAGACTGAATAAGAAGTCTAGAACAACTGAAGAGTTTAACGGAGAATTAGATGATTATAGTAGTGATAATGATGGGGAAGACAAAAACAAAAAGACACAAGAACAGACTAATTTTTCTTGGAATTACTTTTGCCCTTCATGCACTTCCTTACTCTCCAGTCTCCCATTCTATACTCTTTTTTTTTTTGGAATAAACATTTTATTTTTTTTATTTTTAATTTTAAAAATGCGGGGTACAATTCAGGGTTAGGTATACAGATGTTCATTTTGCAGGTACCCTTGTTGATGAAGTGTGCTGCCCTGTCCCCCGACAGTTTCCCACTGCTGCCAACCCCTTTCTCATAGTATTATGATACTTGTTCAAGATCTGCTCATGAGTGAGAACATGTGGAACTAATTTTCTGTTTCTATGATAGATTACTGAGTATGATAGACTCTAAATCCATCCAAATTGCTGCAAAATTTATATGTTTGTCCTTCATTATGGCTGCATAATATTCCACAGTGTATATGTACCACAATTTTTTTTTTATCCAGTCCAGTTTCTATGGGTAGCACAGTGGGTTCCATGTTTTTGCTATAGCGAATAGAGCTGCAACATACATACGTGTGCAGGTATCTTTTTTGTAGAATGATTTGAGTTCCTCTGGGTATATTCCCAGTAAGGGGATTCTTGGGTTACATGGAAGGTCAATTTCTTGTTCTTTCTGAAATTGTCACACTGTTTTCCAAAGAGGTTGCACTAGTTTGCATTCCCACCAGCAGTGTAGGAGCGTTCCTTTTTCTCCTCATTCTTGTCAGCATCTGTTTTTATTTGTTTTATTAATGATGGCCATTCTTACTGGGGTTAGGTGGTATCTCAATGTGGTTTTGATTTGCATTTCTCTGATGATGAGTGAGGCTGAGCACTTTTTCATGTGTCTTTGGCTGCCTGTAGATCTTCTTTTGAGAAGTGTCTATTCTTGTTTTTTGCCCACTTTTTAATGAGGCTGTTTGGGAATAAACATTTTTTTAAAAGCCTACTAACAAAATCAACTCTCTTACCTACTCATAGCTAATTCTAAATTCTCCCCTGATTTCGTAGGTATTTTCTTTGATGCCCTAGTCCAGTGCTCAAATCTGACTATACATCAGAATGACTAAGAGAATATATTATTATTACAAAATAATGCATTTTCATGGTAAAAAAAAATGTTCAAATGGTTTGGTTTAAACGAAACAGAAAAATTTGCCAATCTTGTTCTTTTCCTCACGGGTATCCACCTTTACTTATGCTTATCTTTTTTCCTTCGCGTCTTCTCTCCCTCCTCCTCCTTTTTCTTTCCCCCTCCCTCCTTCCCTCTCTCCCTCCCTGCTTCTCTCTCTCCCTTCTTTCCTTTCCTTATCAAATATTTATTAACCAGTTATAATCTACCAAGCACTTTTCAAAATAGGGGGACACAGTGAAAAGGACAGATAAGATTCTTTCCTAATGAGGCTTATGATAATTTTGGGAATAAACAAATAAAATGATAGCATATGGAGAGTATGAAGAGTCACAGAAAAAAAAATGGACATAGGTGACTCTGGAATGGAAGGAGCTAATTAAGCCAGAAGCTTGGTAAGTTTCAGTTTTAGTTTTTCCTGATTGTTGCTGCCATAATCCGGAGGAATATGCTTAAGTCAATTTGTTGATTTGTCAGCTTTAGTTAATGTCTATTGATTCCTCACTGTGAAAATATAAATGGCTCCCTTCTTTTTGTGTGTGTGTGACTTTTGTTTATGTTTTCTTTTTTTTTTAAATTAATCAATATTTTTTATTATGGTTTTGTGGGGTACAGTTAGGGGTTAAGTGTATAATTACGTTTCATTCAGGCACCCTGTTGATAAGAGGTGTTTTCCCATCCCCAGACAGATATTTGCTCCTGTTAATCCCATCCCCCCCCATAGTTTCCCAGTACTGTCAGTCACTTTCTTATAGTATTACATTGGATGTTCAAGGTCCATTATATGAGTGAGAACATGTGATACTCGGATCTTTGTTTCTGTGAGAGGTCACTCAGTATTATAGACTCTAGTTCCATCCAGGTTGCTGCGAAATTCATGATTTTGTTCTTTTTAAATGGCTGTGTAGTATTCCATCGTGTATATGTATCACATTTTTTAAATCCAGTCCTCTTTTGATGGGCAGCATGGTTGTTTCCAAGTTCTTGCTATTGTGAACAACGCTGCGATAAACATATGTGTGCAGGTATCTTTTTTATAGAGTGATTTGAGTTCTTCAGGGTATATTCCCAGTAGGAGGATTGCGGAGTCATAGGGAAGGTTGATTTTTAGAGCTTTTAGGAATCGCCACACTGCTTTCCACAGAGGTTGCACTAGCTTACACTCCCACCAGCAGTGTAGAAGTGTTCCCATTTTCACCACACCCTCTCCAGCAGTTATTTTTTGAGTTCTTGATAATTGCCATTCTGACTGGAGTTAGGTGGTATCTCAGTGTGGTTTTGATTTGCATCTCCCTGATGATTAGTGAGGTTGAACATTTCTTCATGTGTTTGTTGGCTGCTCGGATGTCCTCTTTTTTGAAGTGTCTGTTCATATCTTTTGCCCATTTGATAATGGGGTTGTTTATTTTCTTCTTTTCAGTACGTTTCAGTTCCTTGTAGATCCAGGATGTTAAGCCTTTGTCAGACCTAGAGTTGGCAAATACTTTTTCCCAGTCTGTAGGCTGTCTCCCTGCTCTCTTGATGGTTTCTTTGGCTTTGCAGATGCTTGTCAGTTT
>NW_007258224.1:43284-44366 GCF_000164805.1 Carlito syrichta | reverse complement strand
TTTTTTTTTATGCTGAGGATTGTTCTGGCTATTCTTGGACGTTTGTGTTTCCATATGAATTCCTGTGTTGTTTTTTCTAGGTCTGAGAAGAATGTTGTTGGTAATTTAATGGGTATTGCATTGAATTTGTAGATTGCCTTAGGTAAGATGGACATCTTCACAATTTTGATTCTTCCAATCCATGAGCATAGGATATTTTTCCACTTGTTCATGTCATCTTTGATTTCTTTGAGCATTGTTTTGTAATTTTCATTGTAAAGGTCTTTCACGTCTCTGGTTAGGAAGATGCCAAGGTATTTCATTTTTTTTGTGGCTATTGTGAATGGAATTGTGATTTTTGTTTGGGTTTCTGTTTGTTTATTATTGGTGTAGAGAAATGCGATTGTCTTTTGTACATTTATTTTGAATCCTGAGACTTTGCCAAAGGCCTTTATCAATGTAAGGAGGCTTTTGACAGATTCTCTTGGGTTTTCAAGGTACACAATCATATCATCTGCAAAGAGAGATAACTTGACTTCCTCTTTTCCCATTTGAATACCTCTGATTGCCTTCTCTTCTCTGATTGCTCTAACCAGGACTTCCAATACTATGTTGAACAGGAGGGGTGAGAGTGAGCATCCTTGTCTAGTTCCAGTTTTCAGGGGAATTGGTTCCAATTTTTGTTCATTTAGGAGTATGCTGGCTGTGGGTTTCTCGTAGATGGCTTTTACTATTTTGAGGTATGTTCCCTGTATGCCTAGATGTTTGAGGGTTTCTAGATTTTATCAAAAGCTTTTTCTGCATCTAATGATATGATCATGTGGTTTTTGTTTTGATATGTGTTGATGTATTTAATTACATTTATGGTTTTACAAATGTTGAACCAGACTTGCATCCCAGGAATGAAGCTTACTTGGTCATGGTGGATGACTTTTGAGATGTATTGCTGACTCAGGTTTGCTAGGATCTTGTTGAGAATTTTAGCATCTGTGTTCATCAAAGATATTGGCCTGTAGTTTTCTTTCTTTGTTGGATCTTTACCTGACTTGGGTATCCTTGTGATGTTGGCTTCGTAAAATGATTTGGGGAGAGTTCCATCTTAT
>NW_007258224.1:41281-42254 GCF_000164805.1 Carlito syrichta | reverse complement strand
TCAGTTTTCCTAGAAGTTGCTTTATGAAAGTTGGCACACTATGTTGGGTGCATATATGTTTAGAATAGATATTTCTGTTGATGGATTGAGCCTTTTATCATTATGTAGTGGCCTTCTGTATCTTTTTTGATTTTTATTAGCTTGAAGGGTATTTTGTCTGAAATTAAGATTGCTACTCCTCCTTTCTTTTGTATTCCATTTGCCTGAAAGTTTGTTTCTCATCCTCTTACTTTGAGTCTGTGGGTGTCCTTTCTAGTGAGGTGAGTCTCTTGAAAGCAATAGATTGTTGCCTGATGATATTTTATCCATTTTGTCATTCTATGTCTTTTCCCAGTGGTGCATTTAGTGTGTTCACATTTAGACTAATAATTGAAATGCAAGAGTTGATCCATGTCATAAGGTTCTTACAGAGTTGTTCCTGTTTGTTTGTTGGCTTTCTTTGGGTTTTGGAGTTGGTTCATGTGTGTTTTTAATCTTTTGCCTGTACTCTTGTGAAGAATGCTGTTGTTCTTTTTTCTTTTTCTTCTGTGTTCAGTACTTTCTTAAGTGTTTCTTGTAGAGGTGGTCTGGTGGCAGTGTAGGTTCTTAGGGAATGGATATCTGGAAAAGATTTCAATTCTCCCTCACTAATGAAGCTTAGTTTGGCTGGGTAGGTTATTCTTGGTTGAAATTGTTTATCTTTTAGAACTTTGAAGATAGGGCTCCAGGCTCTCTTGGCCTGAAGGGTTACTGTGGATAAATCTGCTGCTATTCTAATTGGTTTTCCCTGGTAGGTAGTCTGGCCTTTTTCTCTTGCTGCCTTTAGGATTTTTCCTTTTATAGCTACTTTATTTAGGCGAATTATTATGTGTCTGGGAGTTGGTCTTCTCCTTTGTTGTCTTGCAGGGGTTCTCTGAATGTCTTGTGTTTGAATTTTTTTCATACTTAATGAGATGAGGGAAGTTTTCTTGAATGATTTCATGAAATGTTTGTT
>NW_007258224.1:26760-41122 GCF_000164805.1 Carlito syrichta | reverse complement strand
AATCTGTTTTCCCAGTGTCTGATCTCCCCAGGGGTCTGTGTGAGACCTATATCTTCTTTGGTTTTTCTTCATTTGTGCGGTTTTTCCCCCTCCCTACTTTTTCCTTCCCTCCACGTCACCGTCTTCTTTAATTCTGTTATTCAGGGATAAAGAGATTGGTTTTACTTCTGTTTGTTCAATCTCCTGTTCTTTATGTATGCCCTCTTACTTTGTTCAATTCTGGAGTTGCACTGTAGGTTGGAGGTGGTCCTTTTTGCAGTTTTGAGATTTACTTAAGGCGGGAGCTGCGATTCAAAATCTATCTGCAGGTCCTGGTATTCGCTGACAGGTGTGTGGATAATGTAGAACCCACTTCCAACTGTCCTGGAATCTGTCTGTGCAGTGGGGCTGTAGGTTTACCCCCTGAAATAAAATGTGGTTAGCAGAGGGGAGAGAATGGAGCAGATAGTGGGTTGAAGAGGGGAGTGGAGTGATAGGGGAGTAAGGGGGGAAACAAACGAGTGTGCCAACAAATAGAGAGAGACGCCTATACTGAAACAGATAAAAATATTAGACCACAGCTACAGACGAACCAACTCTCACACAAAAAATAAAAAATAAAAATAAAACATATAGTGATGCTAACATACAAACTAACCAACCACCTTATTAGTGTGCTGTTCCTCTATACAAAGATATGGTTTACAGAAAGAAGAAAAGAGAAGAAAAGGAAAAGGAAAAAAGAAAAAAGGGAACAATGCAGTAGGAATAGAATTAAGTCATTAAACGTATAGAATCAATGAAGCACACTCTGAGACATTTCGTTTAAGTTCAATGTCCTTCCAGGTCTGATTTCTAGTTTTCTTTTCAAGCTGGTAAATTAGTTTGCAGTTAGGGTCAGTTGACCCTGGTCGGCTGTGAAGGGCAATTCAGATTACCCTCTGTTCAGCACTCTGGTCTATGTCTCTTTCAAGCTTGTTTCTGCCGTTTCGGTGTTGTTACCTTGAATCTCCAGCAGGTGGTGCTATCTCAGCTGCTCGCCCCAGAGGGGGTGGGGCCGGACAGGAACAAGATGGCTGCCTGCCTCAGGGCAGTCAACAGGAGACTTACGGAGGGTGGACGGGACTTCTAGATCGCCGGAGAGGTGGCAGCGATCCCAGCAGATCTTCCCTGAAGAGGTTTGAAGTGGATCGCCTCTGGCCCGGGTGGTGCGATGTGCTACTGCCGTCATGGAGGCTGCGACAGCGGTGGTGGCTGGGGGGGGTGGTGGCTGTGGCGGTGGCGGCACCATTTGCGCCGCAGTGACTGTCCAGTCCATTGCGATTCCCCAGCGCTGGCGACGGCTGAGCTCCGTATGAAGAGCAGCCTGCGATGTTGGGATCCACAGCCCCCCAGGGCGAGAGTCAGAGACCCACTGCAGATCTCCTTTGCAGAGGGCTTCACAGACCGAGTTGCCCCGTCGGCATCTTGCCGCTTCCGGCTCTCTATACTCTTTAAATGCCAAGAAAGAACACGAAGTTAGCAACTTAAATTGGTCACTTTGACACTTCATGAATAAAGTTATGAAATCTTATGGTTACAATGGACCTAGTCATCTTATTCAATATCTTACTTTGTATTTGTGTTTTTAAAATTCAGTATTTGAGTTTTCTTCATATACAAGGCTTTTATTACAATCTATGCTTTTAATTTACAATATGCTGATCTAGCTCATTCAGTTTTCGAAAAAATTAAAAATTTTGTTTTTTAAATTTCATTAAAACATCTATTTATTTTAGACCAACCTATAATCCTAAATCCATTCCTTGCGATTACATAGAATAAATCAGCACTACCTTTCTTTTTCTTTTTCATTTTACTATAAAGATGTGGGGTACAATGTCAGGGTTAGGTATACAAACGATTACGCAGGTACCCTTGTTGATGAGGAGTACTACCTTTCTTATGACAAATTTTCAAGTATTCAAATATAACTACTTTGTTTTCACTTAGATTTTTGTTCTCCCGAATAAATGCTTAATTTCATTCTTCATTAAATTTACTGTCCTATGAAAACCCTGCTGCTTTATACTTCTCTTACATTGTGGTTCCCAGTACTAAACCTCATGGGTATTTGATCTAGAGCACAGTAGTGAAATGCCAACAGAACACTCTAGTTCTTCATACTACATTTCTCTTAATATGTGTTAACAAAACAGAATTAATATTATCATTATTATTTTGAAATCTGCATTCCACTATTCACTCAAACTAGGCTATCTAAAAACCAAGCACTCTAAGTTTTTATGTGATCATGCTAAGCTGCATGTCATATTAAATTTTAGGTACAGAAGTAAAGATACCATAAGACACAGCATAAATAAAGATACCAAAAGACACTTATACAACAGAAAAACTTTCCGTAAGTATTTGTCTAGATTGTTCACACGCCTGATGAGGGACCTGTGTTTTGTCTTCTTATAATTTGATTATTGATTTTTCTCGGGATTCTGGTTCTTGTGTTTTCATGCTTCAATTTGATAGATCTTTAAAAATAAACAGAATATCTGACTAAACCAATCTTTACTTCATCACTGACAATGTTTTGGCTTCTTACCAAAGTCCACATCACCCCATCCCCATTATCAAACACAGCAGTTGCTATTTTCATCTTTGCTCTTAGCTTTTCATCACTCAAATTTTATAATGACCTTGTCTGGTTGTTAGACAGGATACAAAAAATAGTATGTTTCCCCTCGCCTGTGCTTGTATAGCTGTATTTTTTTGACCTCAAATGGAGAGTTTTTATATTTATTGCCATTGGATGATTTCATTTTAGTTTTGACCCATCACAAGTCTACTCTAATGATAGCATTTTTATCTGGTATATAATGTATTTCATTTCACATATAACGTATTTTGGAGATTTAAATGAGATCAAAGTGCAGGCAACTTTATTACCTTACCAAATTTAGACTTAAATTTATTCTATCAAATTTGGTTCATTCTTTTTGGTATGAAAATCATTGTAGTTGACAGAGAAATTAAAAGCAAAAGACTAAGAAGCTCAAATTTTTTTTTGTACCATCCCTTATCAGTGACAAACAGCGAGCTGTGTCTTATGTAAATATATATATATATATATATAGTTATTTCAACATACCTTTATTTTCTTCAAAGAAATTGATCACTAAATATATGTTTTTTATTTGTTTACTTGCTTATTGATTTTATTCTGAACAAAAGTGAAATACATGATAGTTAAAATGTTTATCATGACAAGCAAATAATTTTTAAAATGTCCTGATTTTTATAGAAAAAAAGTCCCCAGCCATTTTTTGAATCTCCACAACACAATGCTTGTTTGTCAAACCTGTGCAATTGTATTGGGAAAATATCCTTTATTTCTATAACTGGCTTTGCAGTTTGTAATATATGCCTGAAGTATATTACTCTTATTCCTCTCTCCTTTTTCTTTTTGCATAAATGCCATGCAAAATGTGTCTATCCTTAGGTTTATGGGCTTCAACAGCAGGCTTATAGTTTCTTTCACTGAGTTACTATATAGTATTCTTTGAATCAGATTGCACCACAATTGTTTTACATCAATCAGGAGTCTTATCACATCTAGTTACAGTGAATGCTCTGGGTTATTATTTTGCTGAACTTATTTTAGTTCACTTGCTCATTGCTGTAGTTAATTTTCTACTCACAACTGTATGTTAGTATATAGTCTATATTGGTCTATAAGTTAGCACTTTCTGAAATTGTGCCCTTTTTTTGCATATTGTGAACAATATTCTACTTTGAATTCTATTGTGAGCATATTTATTGGGCATTTTCCCCCTCCTTCCTTTTGATAAAAACCTTGATGAAAGAAGGTAAAATAATAATATTGATAAAATTTAAAGTACTAGCTCCTCATCGTATTCTCTGTGCCACACTAACTTAATAAATTTTGACTCTATTCCCAGTTACTATATGAAAACCCAAGAGGGTCTCATGTAGTTCACTAATTTTTGCTGTTTTGTCCACCATTTAAAGAGGCACTTTATTTTTTGTACCTTGCTGCTGCTACTATTTTTGTGAGACCCATGATGACATTGTCAAGGCTGTTCTTTACTGAAACGGGTGGTTGAGTCACGATGGCAGCTGCAGTCACTTGTATTATGCTGAGCTGTATAATGCCCTTGAAATCTACTCAAGTTGTTGTTTGTTTCAATAGTAATCCTCTTTTCAAGTTCTGTCTTTTAATTGATGTATTTAGACAATTTACATTTGATGTATTTATTGATATGCTAGGATTTATGTCTGACATTTTATTTTCTTGGTCTCTAATTGTTCTCTTTGTTTTTAACTTTTCTATTTTCTTTTTCCTGCTTTTCTGTGGATTATTTGAATAGTTTTGTATAAACTTTTTAATGGTTATTCTGGGTATATTGCATTATACATATATATAATAAATATATATGCAACTTGCCTCTTTACTAGTATTGACATTTTATTAGTTTGAGAGAAGTATAGCAAACTTATCTTCCTTTGAGCTCTTTTAAATTTCCTTTATTATAATAAAATCATTTTAATTTTTTTTCTCTACATGCATTAAGGACCACTTCAGATAGTGTTATAAGTTTTGTTTCAGACATCAAACATAATTTAGAATACTAAAAAGGAGAAGGAAAGTTTATTGTATTTTCCCATATGTTTACTCTTTCTGGTGCTCTTTTTTTCTTCCTAATGTTTCAAAATTCTTTTGTTAAATCACTTTCTTTCTGTCTTTCTGTTTTAAGAACTTTATTTAGTTTTTTTTTCTTACGGATGGCACTACTGGCTAAAAAATTTCTTAGTTTTCCTTCATCTAAGACTATCTTGATTTCTCTTTTATTTCTGAAGGATAATTTCACTGGATATTGAATTCTAAGTTGACTCTTTTTTCTAACAGCATTCAAAAAATGCACCATTTTATTCTGGCTTCCATGGTTTTTGATGGGAAATCTACTCTTATTCAGATTATTTTCCCCCCACAGCTAAAATGTAGTTCCTCTTGCTGCTTTTTTTTTATTCTTTAGTTTTTATAGGTATGCTTATGGTGTATATTGGAATAGAATTTGTTGGGTTTATCTTGTTTAGGGTACAGCAAGCCACTTTTTCCTCTTTGAATGAATGAGGAAAATTAATTAAATGGGTTTGACAGCAAGGAAACAGGCCACAAGTTCTATTACTCTTAGACTAAGCTTCTTGCATCTATAGTTTGTATCTTCTGCCAAATTTGGTAGATTTTCAGGCATTATTTCTTTAAGTAATTTCTCAGTCTCACCTTCTTTTTTGGGACTCCAATGACTTGAGTGTTTGATCCTTTCACATATCCCTGCAATACTGTTCAGCTGGCCAATGGTTGTCTTTTCTCATTTAAACTGATATGTGCTGGCTCTTGGTGTGGTAAGTAATTTTCCATTTTTGCTGGACATTTTGGATATTGGGCTATGAGAATCTAAACCTTATTTAAGTCTTCTGTTTCAGCAGGTCTCCTCTGTCTGACACCACACTTGCAAAGGTGCTACCTCATTACTGCCAAGTGGGAGTGGTTCACCACTTAGTCTTCATTGATACCCAAAGGGGATTGATAAATAATATTATTGTATTATAATAAGGGGAATTTGTTACTGATCAGCTGAGATGGGAGGTTAGGCTCTCATTAGGCCTCTAATAATATCACCCTATCTGGGAGGAGGAGTGGTGTGTTGTTACTTTTTCCTACATATCCTTTACTAATAATGGTCAGGGGGAGGCAGTCCTCATTACAGTTTAAGATAATAAAATTTTTTTATTCCTGCTCATTCTCTTTTGACACTAACTTGACAAGGAGGGACCTGGTGTTTCATTAATGCTCAGTCAGAGTGTATAACCATTGTTCACATGACCTCCACTGACACTACAGAGGGGTCAAAGAAGTTATCTTATGATAAGAATGAAAGTCCTGGTTTCTTACTCAGTCTTCTCTGATGCTACCAAGGCCAGGATATTTGGACACCTTTTTACAGTCTGATGAGGGTGGAGTCCAAGTTCCCTTCTCAGTCTTTGTTGATGGGAATGGGACTGATGCTCTAGGGTTTTTTTTTTTTTTGGTTGTTGCTATTGTTGTTGTTAAATGTTTGGCTGGGTTTAGACAGTTATTATCTAAACATTTTCTATTTTGCCAGGGCCCTTTCATCATCCTTTGGTGAGTGAAAGTAGGGTTTTTCTGGAACATCTTTTTGTCTGCTGTTGATGGCATTTCTGGGTTTCTGTATTCTCTAGAGACCAATCTAGGATGTATGAGGTAAAAAGAAAACTCAGGAAACACATCACTATGTCATTCCTTAGGTCCTATGAGCCCTACCTAATCATCTCTCCACTTTCAGAGTCTTCTTATGTTTCTTATATATATAAAATGTCCAAGGTTTTTAGTTGTACTTAGTGAGAGGAATAGGGAGGAAAATGTCTATTCCAAAAAAATCAAAGAAGGCACAAACAAATGGAAAAATATTCCATGATCATGGATTGGAAGAATTAACATTGTGAAGATGTCCATCCTACCAAAGGTAATCTACAGATTTAATGCTATACCCATTAAATTACCAACATCATTCTTCTCAGACCAGGAAACAACAATACAGAAATTCATATGGAAACATAAATGACCACAAATAGCCAAAACAATCCTTAGCAAAAGAAACAAAGTCGGAGGTATCATACTCCCAGACTTCAAACTCCACTATAAATCTATAATAAAAACAGCTTGGTATTGGTACAAGAACAGGCAGATAGACCAATGGAACAGGAGAGAGAGTCCAGAAGCAAAACCTCTGTTCCTCAGCTAACTCATCTTTGACAAAGTCCCCACCAACAACCGCTGGGGAGAGGAGAACCTCTTCAGTAACTGGTGCTGGAAAAACTGACTGACCACATACTGGAGACTGAAACAGGACCCTTACCTATCACCACATACAAAAATCAACTCTAAATGGATCTAAGACCTAAATGTAAAACCTCAAACTATAAGAATCTTAGAAGAAAGTAGGAAACATCCTTACAGAAATTGGAAGAGGCAACCATCTCTTGACACTTTTTAATATGGCTAAAATTTGACCTTTACATCTTTATTCAAAACAATTGGTTTTATATTTGAAGAGTAGTACTGCTGAAGCAATGGCCAAAACTTTAATAACAATAAAAGAAAAGAAAATCTCATTACTTGCAATATTGAAATTAAGATACTATTAAGCCTCTATATGTCCATATGCATGGAGTTAACTTAACCTTCAAATTTAATAAGAAACTGTTCTCAAGCAGATAATGACTAAGAAAAATGAAAAGGAGACACAAATACTATTCAATTTCTATAAGATTTCAAAATTAAAGTTGTTTGAAAAAACTTTGCTTATAAAAAATACATGTGAGAGATTAGGCCTTTAAAATTGAAATATGTCCTATTCTACCCTAATAATTATTTAGGAAGGTTTAATATGATGTACATTTCCCAATTGGGTATAGAATTAATATTTCTCAGTAAGCCATTTTTTTCTCAATAAACCATAATTCTTTTCCTGTTGTGATACATATATGTTATATCTCCAAGTTATTGCATCTTCTGGAAAAGAATTCAATCACACAGCATATGCTCAATAAATGCTTTAAGGCTAAATAGACCCAAGAACAACATTAAAAAAACTTTCTTTGCTTATAGGTGATTCACCTCTGGTCACAGAATACAGAATTTCAGAGATAGAAGGAAACTAAGTGCTTTTTCATACCACTACTCACCTGAAATTCATGTCCAGCAGAGATGACATGAAACAAAAGTCGAAGCAGTATAAAATTGAGGTAGACTGAGGTAGGGTGAGAAGTGTAAATGATACAGGTCGATCTAGGACTGAAGGGATGGATCTCACTTGAAGAGATGAGTGCTTATCAGTTAATAATGGGCACAAGAATAATGGAAATATTTTTGCTTAGGGTATTAATTTATGATTTGTAAGAAGCTTTGTAAAGACATTCTCCAGAATCTTGAATGAGTTGTTTCTATTCTGTTCTGGAAAAAAAGGTATATATTTTAGTAATATGCACTGGTTAAGTTAGAAACTTCCAGAAAAAAAAATTCTTTATTTTCTTTTTGTTCATGTAGGTATTTGCACATGTTAGATATAAATATTTTGATTAAGAAAATGATAGCATACATATTTTAGAAAAAATTTCTAATAATCTCGAATTTTGTTTTACCTGTATTGATACATTAAGAGGTTCCAGATCAAAGACATAAACAAAGCTGAAAAAAACAGCTATATCTAGCCATATCTAGCAGATTTTAAAGCTCTATTTATAGGAAAGACTAAGTTTACATGGTAAAGAAATTTAATATAAGAGAGATAAATGCAGCCTGACCCAATGACAGATGGAAAGATAATATTAAGATATCATAATGTAAATTATTCTGGTTTAGTCTAGAACTTTTTCTTCTCTTCATCACCCACAATTTGAGCAAGGAGCAAGAACTACCATTTTTTGGTGGGGCATTTCCCTGGGGTCAAACCTGGAGCTTCTGTAGGGAGTAACTTGAGAGACTTGCAGCCATCCTTGAGAGCCAGACATGAGCATACTGATATATGATAAATAGCCTGAATATCTTTAATAGCCACTATATCAGACATCTTCTGAGATTCTCTGACTATTCCAGACAGATTAGAGCATGGACTAGAAGTATCATCAGAAATAGCAAGTCTAAAGATAAGAACTGGGTCAATGAAAACAGTTTCCATTACAATGACATATACATATTCTCTAGGTTGATGTGGTCTGGGAGGACACCAATGACATTAAAAATCTAACTTATTTGTTAAATATATACTTATCTGGAACTAATTTATAGCACACATTTGAAAATTAGTTATATTACTTTATAGTAACTTTTTGACACTTACCAAATAAAAGTAGTTTGGTCGGTCACTCTTTTCAGAAGACTTGTTGCCAAGGACTTCTGCTGATTCACACATATTTGCTGCTATGTCTTAATATATAATACGTATTTTGAGCTTATAAAGGAGAAAAGTAATATCTTTTTCTTACCCATTGCAATGTTCACAGCTGAGACTCCTATACACAAGAAAGATTAACAAGAGAAAAATATAACAAATTTATTTAATGTAGTTTTACAAGGGTGTCTTCAGAATTAAAGACCCAAAGACCCAGGAAAAATGAATATATTTATGGTTAGTTTTGATGAAGAATTGTGTTTTATGTTGCAAACCTTATATGTTTTTGCTTTGTTTTAAACTTGTTCTCTTTTAGAGGCCTCAGGAATGTCCATTTTGAAACTACTAAATTGCTTTGATACCTTAACTTGATGTATAACCCTGGGCAAATAAATCATGGAACCTTCTTGATAACAAATTCCTGTAATGTGATCTTCATAAGTGGTTTTTCTTTCTTTCTTTCTTTTCTTACCTTTCTTCTTGCCCTCAACTCCCTTAATCCAAATTCTCCACCGTAGATGAGACAAGAAGGCTAGAGGTGGGCTGAAGTTGTCTTTCCACTTACGTGAAATAAAGCTCTGGTAAAGTGTTTTTCATTGGAGAATAGGACTTTACCATTTATTTGGAAAACATACTGGTCATACATCAAAATGGTTATTTTTTACTACTTTCTGCCAAAGATTAAAGGTAAACTTTCTCGGCTTTTGGGGCCTGCTGGGTTTCCATGAAAGTATTGGGAATCCTTTCATTCTTAAGGAGGTTCACATTCAGCCTCCGTCAATTCATCAATATTACCATTTATCTGCTTCTACAGGTTTATAGCTCTTGCAGCTTCTGCTCCAGATAAACTGAACACAGCTATGTTTTTGTGGATTTGTCTCTCTAGATTTTTAGATGCTGGCTTGCCCTACAGCCTCAAGAAAATTCTTTTATTTCCAATTTGTTAAGTTTTTTCTTGTAAGTTCCATAGTGACAACTTCAAAGTTCTTTACATGGTGGAGCTAAAACTTGAAGCACCAACTTTTACAGAAACAATTTACTTCTTTGCCACTTGTCTCATATTAGTTTATGAGTTACACTCTTAACAGTACTTTATTAGATGCAAAAATGACTAATAGTTCCTGTAGAATTTTTTTGTTTTATTTACTTCTAATATTGCTTTTTAGTAATTATAACACATGTAACTCAAAGTAAAGTTTCTTTTGCAATAATAGACGATATTTGTAGTATAAATTTTCAAGAACTCTTAACAAGTTGGAGGCAAGGGTGCATTTTTTTTTTTTTAAATTAGAAGACGGGATCAAATCTAAACTACTCAGGCTGGTATAATAATTTTCTCTCAGTCATCGACAGGTTCAAACATCATATTTTAGTCCAAACATTTTCAGTACAGATCTATGTGAACGTTAACCAAGGAGGTCTAAAATAGTACCATCAGTCTACCCCCAAAAGTGCTGTTATGGGTATGATTCATGCTTGTATAGCAGTACTTAATAGTGAGAGTTATGAAAAGCTACAAATCTCCCTCTAGTAGGGCTTTGGGTTGTTTAGTTGTATCATTCTTTCCAACTTATCAAATAAAAGTATAAAGTAGGAAAATAAATGCTCAGATTCCTCTTCTTTCTTTATATTTTTACACAGCAGAAGAGAAATTAAAAATCAGAGACGAAGAGTGCAAGGAGCATATATTGGCCACACTCAGTGTTGTTTTGACGTTAATAAGAACGTATGCATTTTTTCAAGCTCCTCCGAAGTCACATACAATGGCATGGCAGAAATATTACTGGGATGAGGGTAAAGAGCTCTGTGAACATTTCCTCAGTAGGAACAGCAATAAATGGTGAAAATTATTTGTTTTTAATCATCTAATCACTGGAATTGTTCTAAGAGTGTACAGCAAGTACAGAAATGTTTATTCAAGAAAATATACTGAATCTAAGTAAGAACTATGAAAGTTTGTGATGTTTAAGACATGCCTTGCCCCCAGCACATGGATGAATGTAATTGAAGTCCTCTTCTGGAGGGATTCAGCCAAGAAGATGAAGCTCACTTCACTCCCATCTCCCAGTAACAGCTTTTCCCTGGAAGGAACAAAACACTAGCATTTCAATCAGCCTCAGCTTCATGTTACAGAAGCTCTATTCCAGGCAAATAAAGTTGAGAGACAACTGCTCCCTTCTTCTACCTATGCCCACTTACAGGTAGAAGCTTTACCTGAAAAGATTTGTATCTAGAATTCTTATGACTCAATAAAAAGAAAAATAGCACAATTAAAAAAGTACAGAGGATGTGAACAGGTATTTCTCTACAGAAGATCTGCAAATAGACAATAAGCACCTAAAAAAGTTGTGAAACATCATTAGTCATTAGGGAATGAAAGTCAAAACCATAAATGAAATGCTACTTCATACTCACTAGGATGATTATAATTAAATAGGTAGATAATAACTAGTGTTGAAGAGAAAGTGGAGAAATGGGAACACAGACATTATTGGTGGGAATGTAAAATTGTGCAGCTGCTTTGGGAAATTGTTTGACAGTTCTTCAAAATATTAAAAATAGGGTTATCATGAAACTTAGCAACTTCTCTTCCAGGTAGAATTTTTCAAATCAAGAGAATTGAAAAGTCTACATTCAACAAAATCTTGTGAATGAATGTTTATAGTACTATTATTCATAATTGTTTAAAAATAGAAACAATCAGTGTTCACACTCTAGGGAATGGGACACCTAAGACCCAATCCCCGTCACTACACAATATGTCTATGTAATAAACATGCATGTGTATCCCTGATTCTAAAATAAAAGTGGGAAATAAAGAAAAATATCTTCAACTAAGAAAAAAGGTAGAAACAGTCTGAATATTCATCATGGATCAATAAAGTATGGCATATCCATAAAATAAAGTATTATTTGATCACAAAAAGGAGTGAAATACTGGTTTGTGTTACAACATAGATGACCCTTGAAAACATTATGCTAAGTGAAAGAAGATTGTCACTAAAGATCACAATTTATATGATTCTGATATATAAAATGTCCAGAATAGGCAGATCTCCAGAGACAGAAAGGATTTGCCTAAGGATGAGGGCTAAGATGGGAGTGGTTGCTAATGGACGTGGGCTATTTTTTTTAGTTTTTAATTTTTTTATTTTAATGACATGGGGTACAGTTCAGGGTTAGGTATACAAATGTTCATTATGCAGGTACCCTTGTTGATGAGGTGTACCTCCCCTTCCCCAGATGGATA
Organism: Carlito syrichta; assembly: GCF_000164805.1. NCBI lineage: Eukaryota > Metazoa > Chordata > Mammalia > Primates > Tarsiidae > Carlito > Carlito syrichta. The sequence goes on along the minus strand of NW_007258224.1, from coordinate 28,906 downwards.
TGGGATTTTTGGTTGGGGGAGAAGTGATAAGAAATGTTTAAAATTAGATTGCAGTGATAGTTCCACAGCTCTGTGTATATACTAAGTAAACATTAGATTTTGTACTTTTAATGGGCAAATTGTATGGTATTTGAGTTGTATCTTAATAAAGCTGTTTAAAAGATGGTATTGAAGTATTTCAACTAATTTGATTTGTTACAATTTATGGTAGATTACCAGACCAAATTACAATAAATACTGAAGAGTTATTGCTGAATGGAGAAAGCTGCATTGGAAAGTTCATATTTGGTTCGTGGCTCTGAAAATAAAATTATGCTTTCAAATTTATCACAAGTTCACATCTGTCTCTGCCTATAAATGTCAGCAAAAAGTTGTGGTCAGTTTTAAAATCAAATTTACTCACTGGTCTTACTCCAAAAGTGGTTAGACTGTCATTGACCAAAACACACCCCATATTTTGTCTCACTAAGCCAGAGCAGAAGACAGTCACAACAAACTCAGAGCTTTTCTCCCAGAGGTAATGCCACTTCATGCATTATTTCAAAGGAATGGCAAGATTTCAATGCATCTTTTGATGGCAACTGTCCACATGAAAAAGGGAAGAAATTCTATGAGTTATGTAAATAATATAAATACCAAAACAGTTGCTTCTATTTGATTTCTTTTTGTTTTTTAATAGAATTCTCATTGCTAAATATCATAGTATTAGCCAAATGTATCTTGAGTCCAAACAAGTTAATTGCTCTTCAGTTTATAGATTTCTGTTTTTATATATTACTATCATTTGTATTCTTCAGGAAAAAAGAACTATTATCTGAACACAATTTTGGTTTTTGAAGTGAATTTGAAGAGTCATTAATTGGACAATAAGATAAATCAATTGGGAAGGACAAGATGGGATATAGAAATACATCTTGAAAAGTGATTAATGACATTGAAGAAAATGATAAATATCATGCTTCCTTGGAAATGGATTGTAAACACCCAATGTCTGAATGATATTGTGCACCTGCAATTCACAACCCTGATACCTAAGACTAGATTTTCCTGCTATTAGAAACACAGCTGTTAAATGTCGTTACGCAGATGCAAGGGGAAAAAAAAGGATGTTCACTTTCCCCTTGGTAACTGATGTCTACTTTTATAAGGTTTATGGCTTTATTTTCCTGTGTTAGATAAGATGGTCCACGTATGAACAGATAGGTTGAAGTGATTAGAAAAATGGAAATACTGTGTCTGAAAGAAGAGGGTAAGTGAAGACAGTAACCAAGAGAGCTCCCTTTGGAAAATTAATGCTTCTCTTTCGAAATCACGGTTTTCTGTGAGTTAACTCCTATTACTTATTCTTATAGTTGGCATTTTTTGATTAATCTTTCTTTCTTTCTTTCTTTTTGTAGAGATGAGGTCTTGCTATGTTGTGTAGGCTAATCTTGAGCTCCTGGGTTCAAGCAATTCTCTTGCCTCAGTCTCCCAAAATGCTGGGAGCCACTGAGCCTAGCTCTATTGATTAACTTGAAATAGCTCTTTTTTATTTGATAAATAGCTCTTTTTTATTTGAACAATAATAGGATTAAGTGAGAGAGGTAAGAGAATTCAGGAATTTATGACTAGACATATGTAGAAAGACTCAAGGTCAGTCTTTTCCATACGTAAACTATTACATTTATAGATTTGGATCTACATTGGCCAAGGAAGGGTCAACTCAGAATAACAAGTTTCAGTTATACATCAATTCCTTTATTTATTTATTTTTTGGTTGGGTGCTATGGGGTATGTTGAGAAATTATCATGGGTTAAGTATGACCACTTGCCTTGTTTAGTCTCAATAGCTGAGGTTGCTATGTTCTTCCTCCTTTTGTTCCAAGACTCCTTTTCTGCCATAACTCTAACCAATGAGAGAAGTCTATCAAAAACATTAGCCTTCTGATTGATCAAGTCAATGTTAGCTTGTCCTGGACTCAGCCTTATATGACACCTGGACTCTAAGTTACATCATATTCCTTTCAGTCCAGACTAGAACTCCTCAAAATTACTGGACTGCTCTTTCAGATAACAGACAGTCCTCAATTTATGATGGTTCGACCTACAATTTTTTTTTTTTTTTTGAGTTGGAGTCTCACTCTGTCGCCCAGACTGGAGTGCAGCG
>NW_007258224.1:14927-26740 GCF_000164805.1 Carlito syrichta | reverse complement strand
CTGCGGCGATCCTTTCCACTCCGCGTTCCGAGTAGCCGGAATTACAGGCATGCGCTACCACGCCCGGCTGATTTTTTGATTTATTGTAGAGATGAGGTCTCGCTGCCCAGGCGGGTCTCGAACCCACGGACTCAGGCAATCCACTCACCTCAGCCTCCCAAAGGCGCGGGATGACAGGCTGAGCCACCGAGCCCGGCTGACCTACAATTTTTTGACTCTACAGTGATATGAAAGCAATATGACTTCAGTAGAAACCATACTTCAAGTACCCATACAACCATTTTTTTTCACTTTCAATACAGTATTCAATAAATTACATGAGCTATCCAACACTCTACCATAAATTAGGGTGTTAGATGTTTTTTGCCCCACTTTAGGCTAATGTAAGTGTTCTGAACATGTTGGTAATTGAGGACAGGTAATCTACATAAACCAATTGCTAATTTATTTACTTTTTATGCTAAGTACTTTGACTTTTATACTTCATTTGTTTATTTCCATTTATGAATATCATAAAAGAGTAAAAAATTAATTGTACTGAAGCAAATAATAAAATATGTATCCTTTATATCAAATTGGTTTTTGATTCAATAAATCAAATACATTAGTCAATGATATGTTCAAGGTGTTAAAGCTTTTACATTTCTACAAAAAATTTTATTTTTAATTTTAGAAAATTTATGAAAAATATCATATGTTTTATACTTATGAAATTTTTGAGAATGAAAGCTTTCTTTATTAGCATGCTTAATTTTTACTCAACAGTGCCCTAATCATAACTGAAGCCACACCCTTCCTTCCCGTCCCACAGAAAGCTCTGAATTCCAAGGATTTTTTCTGATGCATTATAGAGGATAATACAGTATCTGAATGTAAGCAGTGACCATCTATCTGTGATCTTTCAGAATTTTGTGACAACCAATAGTGGTTTTTTATTACTTTGAATGTGAAGATTACTAAGATATCTTCTCATATTTTATTTATTAATTCATCAGAAAATATGTATTGAGTTATACTATATTGCTATATTATACAATGCTAAGCTTTGTTCTAGGTTTGGAAGATTGAGCATTGAACAAAACAAGCACCTCAGTCTTCACAAAGATTTAATTGTGTGCCACCAAAGAGAGGAAACAGTGTAACTATATTTTTATTTGTAAAGTCTGGACAAAATAAAAACCTGTGATGTAGGCAAAAAGATTCTGAATAAAACTTTTTTGCATTGCAAAAAAGAAAAAAAACAATAACAAAACAAGTTTCAGTTACTCTGATGTTAGCTGAACTTCCCCAAATCACTTTAATTTGCCATATTGAATTTTCTATATGTTTTGTCTCTCAAAATAACCATATAAATTCCAAATAAAACAAATTAAAAAAGAACAGATACACAGTTTTCTCTTTTGTGTCTGTTTTTGCATAGTACTGCAACGGCTTCCATGCATTTGAGAAGGAAGTACACTACGGAAGGGGCTTCACGACAGTAAACAAGAGCAGCAAATCACCCAACAAGATTTATATATTAAAAAAAGATTTATATACTCAATGAACAGGAACCTGAACCAACAAGTGTGCTACTTGCTCCTTGTGTAAAGTGGAAAATACATTTTACATATTTAGATGGTTACATACCAGGAAATAATTTCTCTCACTACCTCTATCCCTACTTAACATGCATTATATAAAACTCTATTTAAGAAGAAAGAACATTTAATTATTTTTATAAAAGCAATATCAATGCTCCCTGATAGGTCAATAAACAGAATGAATGCTTTAACTTCTGACATGCTTATATTATTGGAAACACTTTCTCTCTCTCTCTCTCTCTCTCACACACACATACACACACACACACACACACACACACACACACACACACACACACACACGGGTTTTTTTTCTTCCTTAACTCAATTTGTGGATTGTAAAGGCAATGAGATGCAAACCATAATGAATAAGATCTTTGAACTTTGAAATTCTCGGCTATTTTAAAAATAGTTATTTATAAAAAAAAAAAAAAGAAGGAAAGAAAAGGTAAAGAAAAACTGCTAATGTTGCAATCTTGTAGTGGCTGACAGCAAGGGCTTTGGAGTCAGACCAACTAGAGTTTAAAACTTCCCTAAGGCACTGGCTTCCTTCACCTTGGAGGTGTTAGTGAACACTGAACCTATTTGCGTCATCTCTAGAACTGGGATAATAATATTGTCTAATTCATAGGCTGGCAGTAAGAGTGAATGTTTTGAAAATCCACTTTAATAATTTCAATCATTACTAAATTCTATTATGCAAACACATTCAATAAAATACTTATTAACTTTAAATTATTACTTAACTCTGCACAGTAATCTCAAAGGAAAGTGGGATTCAACATACATTAAATGGATGCCATTTAAGTCTAAAGCTAGAAAGGTTAGAGTAATTAACTTTATTTGAGTGAGGATACTATATGTTTATTCAATAATTGACATAAGTAAAGATACTCTTAAAATTGGATATAAATAGATTGTAACATAAGATACATCACAGCTTTCTTGTGTTTAGAAATACTAGACATCACTTCAGCACTATGCTTGGGGGCTGTTTTAAACAGCAAAGTCACCAACACAAAGCGCACACAAAACAATGTAAAAGGTCGTCACTAAATAGGCCAGGAAAATGATACCTGTGTACATTATAACAGCTGAAACTGGAAGATGACCATCACCTTGTTCTACCTCAGCTCAGAATGTACACACTGGGGTGCTCAATTATTTTGCCATGCTGCACATATCCACAAATGACCATGAAAGTTTTGATTTTGAGGTTACAAATTCATTTTAGTGAGTGGGCAAATTCACAAATACAGAATCTGTAAATAACGAGGATCAACTGCATACAGGCCTTCTCTGGTTGGGGCTCATAATATTTGGAAATAATATCTTTTGCAATGCTGTTATTATAAGTATATAATATTTTAGAACTTTTTAGTAGTTTTATCAGAGTTTTCTTTTCATAGGAATAGCTTTGTATACATATTTGAAAAATGAACCTGACTTTTTTATCACTTATTTTATCAAGTTATAATATTTTACCTTTCTTAGAGCATAGTTTCGACAAACATAAACAGCACAGTCATGTTACCACCAGCAAAATCAAGATATAAAACATTTCCCACACTGCAAAATTTCCCCAAGGTTGTTTTCAAAGTGGCTATGCATTTTGTATTCCCATCAGCAACATATAAAGAGTTTAGTTGTTCTAAACATCTTTGTCAGCACTTTATGTTCACAGTTTTTGTTTGTTAATATTGTCATTATAATAGATGTGTTATAGTATCTTATGGTGGATTCAATTTGCATTCCTCTAACACCTATTGATATCGAGCATCTTTTCATGAGTTTATTTGCTACTTTGATATATCTTTTTTTGTGAACTATACAAATCATAGTCCCATTTTTAAACTGAAATGTTTGTTTTCTTTTAATTGAGTCCAGACTTATTTAGTATTTTATCAGATATGTGAATTGAAAATATTTTCTACTATATATGGCTTATCTTTTAATAGTGTCTTTTGAAGTATAGAAGTTTTGAATATTGATAAAGTCCAAATTAAGACTTTTTCTTTTACAGCTTATGCTATTACTGTTGTATTTATCAAAGCTTTGCCTAACTAAAGGTCTTAAACATTTCTCCTATTTTTTTCTAGCAGGCATATGGTTTTTTATTTTCAGTTTAGATCTGTGATTCATTTTGCATCAATGTTTTTGAATACTGGGAGTTATGAAAAGAGGTCCATTTTATACATTTAAAAGCCCAGTTGATAGGAATTGAAAAGTCCATCCTTTCTCCTTTGAATTGCCTTGATTTTTGTCTAGAGTCATTTGGTTATATATGTATAGATGTATAGATATGTATAGATCTATTTCTGGACTATATTCTCTTTCATTATTCTATAAATATTTCCTTTTATCAATACTATACTTCCTTATCACAGCTTTATAATTAAACTTGAAATTAGATAATATGAGTCCTCCAAATTTTACTTTTTCAAAAAATTTTTTTGGCTATTCTTTTTCCTTGCCTTCTCATGCAAATATTTGAATTAACTCATTATACTTTTTTATATTAAAAAAAGTCTTGGGAATTAGATCGAATCTGTAGATAACCACGGAAAGAACTGGCATGTTAATCATACTGAGTCTTCTGATTCATGAGCTTTATACAGGCCTACCTTGAAGATATTGCGGGTTAAGTTCCAGGTCACCACAATAAAGCAAATATTGCAACAAAACGAGTCACACAATTTTTTTGGTTTCCTAGTGCAAATGCAAATGATGCTTATACTAGTATTATGTCTAAAAAAGCTATGTATATTTCTTAATGAAAAAAATATTTTATGGCCAAAAATTGCTAACAATCATTTGAGTTTTCAGTTACTCTTTTTGCTAGTGTAGAGTCTTACCTCAATGTTGATGGCAGCTGACTGGTCAAGATGGTGGTTGCTAAAGGTTAGGGTGGCTGTGGAAATTTCTTTTTATTTTTTTATTTGAAAGATGTGGAGTGCTATTCAAGGTTAGGTGCATAAGTGGTCATTGAGCCTCCCTTTGGTCCCCACTTTGCCTGGTTGGAGATCAAGTACTCTTATTGATGTTATGTGCCCCCTCCCTGGTTTCCTGCTACTGTCAATCCCTTTCTTATAGTATTGTGAAGAATATTCAAGGTCCGCATATGAATAAGAACATGTGGTCTTCAGTTCTTTGTTTCTGGATAGATCACTGAGTATTATAGACTCTAAATCCATCCAAGTTGCTGTGAAGTCCATTATTTTGCCCTTGTTTATGGATGTGTAGTGTTCCATCATGTATATGTACTACATATTCTGTAGCCTTTCCACTTTGGATGAGCAACATGGTTGGTTCAATGTTTTTGCTGTTGTGAATAATACTGCAATAAACATACATGTGCAGGTATCTTTTTAATAGAATAATTTGAGTTCCTACAGGTATATTCCCAGAAGGGGGATTGCTGGGTCATATGGAAGGTCGATTTTTAGATCTTTTAGGAATTGCCACAATGCTTTCCACAGAATTTGTACTAGTTTGCAATCCCACTAATAGTGTAGAAGCATTCCCTTTTCCTCTATCTTCTCCAGCATCTGTTGTTTTTTGAGTTATTAATGATGACCATCCTGACTGGAATTAGGTGGTATCTCAGTGTGGTTTTAATTTGCATTTCTTTGCTGTTTATTAAGGCTGAGTACTTTTCAAGTGTATTTGTTGGCTGACTCGTATGTCTTCTTTTGAGAAGTATCTATTCATACATTTTGCCCACTGAAAAATTTTTTTTTAGTTTTAAAGATGTAAGGTACAATTCAGGGTTAGGTATACAAATGTTCATTATGCAGGTACCCTTGTTAATGAGGTGAGCCCCTCTGTCCCCTGGCAGTTTTGCCCACTTTTTAATAGGGCTGTTAGTTTTTTTTCATTTTGGCACATTTGAGTTCCTTGTAGATCCTGGATGCTAGGCCTTTGTCAGTTATACAGTTGGCAAATATTTTTTCCCATTCTGTGGACTGTCTTCCTGCTTTCAGTGATTTCTTTTGCTTTGCAGAAACTTTTCAGTTTGATGAGGTACCACTTGTCTATCTTTTCTTTTATGGCATGAACATTTGGGGTTTTGATCAGGAATTGGTTGCCTATTCTAATTTCCATAAGGGTGTTTCTTGCATTTAAGATTTTTGATTTTTGTTTTTGAAAGCAGGATTTATTAAGAGGACAGAAAAGCTCACAAAGTGGGAGGGAACCTGAGGGGGTTGCCTGCATTTAAGATTCTTATAGTATGAGATTTTACGTTTAGATCTTTGATCCATTTAGAGTTGATTTTTGTGTATGTTGATAGGTAGGGGTCCTGTTTTAATCTTCTGCATGTGGTCAGCCAGTTTTCTCAGCACCATTTACTGAAATAGGTTCTCCTCTCCCCAGTGATTGTTGGTGGAGGTTTTGTTAAAGATGAGTTGGTTGCGAAATTGGGGCTTTGCTTCCAGAATCCCTATCCTGTTCCATTGGTCTGTATGCCTGTTCTTGTACCAGTGCCAAGTTGTTTTGATTATTGTAGCCTTATAGTAAAGTTTAAAGTCTGGAAGTGTGATACCTCCTACTTTGTTTCTTTTGCTAAGGATTGTTTTGGCTATTCGTGGTTATTTATGCTTCCGTTTAAATTTCTGTATTATCGTTTCCAGGTCTGAGAAGAATGATGTTGGTAACTTAATGGGTATTGCATTGAATCAGTAGATTGCCTTTGATAGGATGGACTTCTTAACAATGTTGATTCTTCCTATCCATGAGCATGGAATATTTTTGAATTTGTTTCTGTCATCTTTGATTTCTTTGAGCAGTGTTTTGTAGTTTTTGTTGTAAAGGAATTTCACTTCTGAGGTTAGTAAGATGCTGAGGTATTTCATTTCTTTTGTGGCTATTGTGAATGGGATTGTGCTTTTTATTTGGCCTCTGCCTGTTTGTTGTTGGTGTATAGGAATTTGACTGTCTCTTACACATTTATTTTGTACCCTGAGATTTTGTCAAAGTCCTTTATTAGTGCAAGGAGGTTTTTGACAGATTCTCTTGGGTTTTCAAGGTATAGAATCGTGTCATCAGCAAAGAGGAATAACAACTTCCTCTTTCCTGTTTGGATCCCACTGATTTCCTCCTCTTGTCTGATTGCGGTAGCTAGGACTCCCAACACTATGTTGAACAGGAAGGGCAAGAATGGGCAGCCTTTCTTGTTCTGGGTTTTCAAAGGAAATGCTTCTAGTTTCTGTCCATTTAGCAACATGCAGGTTGTGGGTTTATCTAGATGGCTTTTACTATTTTGAGGTATGTTCCCTCTATGCCTAGGTGTTCAATGGTTTTTTATCAAGAAGAGATGCTGGATTTCATCAAAAACTTTTTCTATGTCTAATTCTGTAATCATGTGGTTCTTGCTTTTATATCTGTAAATGTATTGAATTATATTTATGGTCTTGTGGATGTTGAAGCGGGAATATTGCCTACTTGGTCATGGTGGATCAATTTTGAGATGTGTTGTTGGATCTGATTTGTTGGAATCTTGTTTAGAATTTTTGCATCTGTGTTCATCAGGGCTATTGACCTGTAGTTCTCTTTCTTTGTTTGGATCTTTACCTAGTTTGGGTATCTGTGTGACGTTAACTTCATAAAATGATTTGAGGAGAGTTCCATCTTTCTCGATTGCCTGGAATACTTTCAATGGAATTGGTATCAGCTCCTCCTTGTATGTTTTGTAGAATTCAGTGAAAAGCTATCTGGTCCAGGGCATTTTTTTTAAACAGGTAATTTTCTTATGACAGAGTCAATTTCCTGGGTTGTTATTGGTCTTTTTAGGGTCTCAATTTCTTCTTGTTTCAACGTTGGGAAGTTGTGTGATGTCAGAAAATCCTCCATTTTATTTAGGTTTTCAGGTTTGTTTCCACAGAGGTGTGCATAGTAATCTCTGATAATCTTTTGTATTTCTTCTGGGTCAGTTGTGACTTGATATTTTGTGTTCCAGATTGTGTTTACTTGGGCTTTTTCTCACTTTTTCTTGGTCATTCTGGTCCAGTTCATCAATCTTGTTTATCCTTTATTTATTTTAATTTTAATTTTATTTTTTTTCTGCCAGGGATGGAGGGAAGAGGGGAAGGGAAGCTGTTGTTAATGGGGACAGATTTCAGTTTTACAAGATGAAAAGAGTTCTGGAGGTTGATGGAATAACAATGTGAATATGCTTAACGCCATAGAAATGTGTACTTAAAAATGGTTAAGATAGGCCAGCCGTGGTGGCTCAAGTCTGTATTCCCAGCTATTTGGGAGGCCAAGGCAAGCAGATTGCTTGAAACCATGGATTAGAGAACAGCCTGGGCAACTCGGCAAGACCTCATCTCTACGCTAAATCACAAAATTAGCCCAGCATGGCAGCATGCACCTTTAGTTCTGGTTACTTGGAAGGCTGAGGTGGAAGGATCACCTGAACCCATGGGTCCATGCAGCCATGGCAGTGAGCGTGTCACTATACTCCAGCCTGGGTGAAGGAGTGAGACTCCAAATCAAAAAAAGACAAATGGTTAAGACAGCCAATTCTATGTTATTTCTTATTACAATGAATTTTTTTTTCTTTTTTTAAGAGTTGGGAGTCTCACTCTGTCGCCCAGACTGGAGTGCAGGGGCACACTCCCGGCCACTGCAGCCTCGACCTGCTGGGTTCCGGTGATCCTTCCATCTCAGTCTTCCAAGTAGCCAGAACTACAGGCATGCACTACCATGCCCGGCTAACTTTTGATGTATTGTAGAGATGAGGTCTTGCCAAGTTGCCCAGGTGGGTCTCTAATCCATGGGCTCAGGCAATCCACTCGCCTAAGCCTCCCAAAGTGCTGGGATTACAGGCTGAGCCACCGATCCTGGCCATGAAAACTTTTTAAAAAGGGGTTATGGCTGGGCAAGGTGGCTCACATCTGTAATCCCAGCACTTTGGGAGGCCGAGGTGAGAGTATTGCCTGAGCCCTTGGGTTCAAGACCAGCATGGGCAACCTGGAGAGACCTCATCTCTACACTAAATCAAAAAATTAGCTGGGTGTGGTGGCACATGCCTGTTGTTCCAGCTACTTGGAAGGCTGAGGCAGAAGGATCATCTGAACCCTGTAGGTCGAGGCTGTGGTGGCCGTGAGCATGCCACTTCACTACAGCCTCTTATTTATCCTTTCAAAGAACAGTTTTTTGTTTCACTGATGTTTTTCTATGATATTTTTGTCTTCTATGTTCTTATTTGGGTTTATCCTTTGGTGATCTGGATTCTCCTGCTGAAGTTAGGGTTTTGGGCAATTTCTTAAAATAAGACAATAATGAAGTTTGCTACATCAATTGAGCCTTCCTTTCATCAGATATTTCTCAGTGACATTGATTGCTGTTTGATATAATTTTACCCACAGCAGGACTTCCTTTGAAATTGGAGTTAATCTTCTAGAACACAACTTCTGTTTTATCAACTAAGTTGATGTACTGCTCTAAATCTTTTGTTGTCATTTTAACAATGTTCACAGTATCTTCTCTAGAAATAAATTCCATCTCAAAAAAACACTTTCTTTGCTCATCTATAAGAAGCAATTCCTCATCCAATACAGTTTTATTCTGAAATTGCAGCAATTCTGTCACATTGTCAGGCTCCACTTCCAATTCTAGCTCACTTGTTAATTTCAACACATCTGCAGTGACTTCCTCCACTGAAGTCTTGAACCACTCAAAGTCATACACGAGGATTGGAACAACTTCTTCCAAACTTCTGTTATTGTTGATATTTTGACAACTTCCTATGAATCATGACTGATTTTAATGGCATCTAGAATGGTGAATCTTTTCCAGAAGGTTTTCAATTTACTTTGTCAAGATTTATCAGAGGAATCACTATCTGTGGCAACTTCACCTTCACAAAATTTATGTTAAACAATGAGACTAGTAAGTCAAAATTACTTCTTCATCCTGGGCTGTAGAATGGGTATTGTGTTAGCAGGCATGAAAACAACTTTTCTCTTCTTGTATATCTCTATCAGAGCTCTTGAGTAATCAGGTGCATTTTCAACAAGCAGTAATTTTTTGAAAGGAATCTTTTTTTCTGAGCAGTAGATCTCAACAGGAGGCTTAAAATATTTAGTAAGCCATGTGGTGCTAAACAAATATGTTTTCATCTAGGCTTTTTTGTTTCATTTACAGAGCATGGACAGAGTAGATTTAGCATAATTCTTAAAGACCCGAGGATTTTTGAAACAGTAAATGAACAATGACTTCAACTTAAAGTCACAAGCTCCATTAACTCCTAAAAAAGTAATCTGCCCATCTTTTGAAACTTTGAACGCAGGCATTGACTTCTTTCTAGCTATGAAAGTCCTAGATAGAATCTTCTTTCAGTGTACAGCTGTTTTATTGACATCTAAAATGTGTTTTTTAGTGTAGCCTCCTTCATCAATAATCTTTGCTAGATCTTCTCTATACCTTAATGAATTAGCACTTGCTGCTTCACCTTGAACTGATATTATGGATACTCCTTCTTTCCTTACCCTCATGAACTAACCTCTGCTAGCTTCTAATTTTTCTTGTGCATTTTTCTCACCTCTCTCAACCTTCAGAGAATCGAAGAGTTAGGGCTTTCCTCTGGATCAGACTTTGGTTTAAAAGAATATGGTAGCTGGTTTGATCTTCTATCTAGACAGCTCAAACATTTTCCACAATAGCAATAAGGCTGTTTTCCCTCATATAATTTGTTTATTTACTGGAGTAGCACTTTTAATTTTTTTCAAAAACTTTTCCTTTTCATTCACAGCTTGATTATCAGTTTGTTGCAAGAGGCCTAGATTTTGGTCTATCTTGGCTTTGACATGGCTTCCTAAGTATAACCATTTCCAGCTTTTGATTTAAAGTGAGTGATATACGGCTTCTTCTTTCACTTGAACACTTAGAGGGCATTGTGCAGTTATTAACTGGCCTAATTTCAACATTGTTGTGTTTCAAGGCATAGAGAGACTGAAGGAGAGGCCAAAAAATAAGGCTGGTCTGTGGAACAGTCAGAATACATGCAACATTTATCAGTTAAGTTTGCCATCTTATATGGACAGGATTGTGGTACTTCAAAACATTTACAATAGTAATATAAAAGATCACTGTATACAGACCACCATAACAGATACAATAATAATGGAAAAGTTTGAAATAAAAGCAAGAATTACAAAAATGTGACAGAGACACAAAGTGAGCATATGCTGTTGAAAAAATGGCACCTATAGACTACTTAATGCAGGGATGCCAGAAACCTTCGGGTTGCAAAAAACACAACATATACAAAGCTCAAGAAAGAGAAATGCAGAGCTGGGCTCAGTGGCTCAGCCTATAATCCTGCGCCTTGGGAGGCTGAGATGAGTGGATTGCCTGAGCCCGTGGGTTTGAGACCCACCTGGGCAACTTGGCGAGACCTCATCTCTACAATAAATCAAAATTAGCCGGGCGTGGTAGCGTGCGCCTGTAGTTCCAGCTACTTGGAAGGCTGAGGTGGAAGGATCGCCGGAGCCCAGTGGGTCGAGGCTGCGGTGGCCAGGAGTGGCCACTGCACTTCCAGTCTGGGCGACGGAGTGAAACTCCAACTCAAAAAAAAAAAAAAAAAGAGAGAAATGCAATAAAATTAGATATGCCATTTATTTATTTAGAACTCCTATGATTTCTTACCGGTGTTTTGAAGTTTTCAGCATACAGATTTTGTACAAAATTTGTTAGATTTATTCCTAAGTATTTCACATTTTTATATGTCAATTTTAATTTAAACTTCCAATTTCTCTTTACTGGTACATAGAAATACTTTTTTTCCTGACTTTATTACACGAAAACTTGTTAAACTTGTTCATTAGTTCTAGTAGCATTTTTAAAATTTTTAAAAATTTCTTCATAGATAATTATTTCTCTGCAAATAGAGATTGTTAGATTTCTATCCAATTTGTATGCCTTAATTTCTTTTTGTTTTTTGTTTTTCCTCTCCCAGATTGTACTGCTTAGCGCCTCCAGTACAATACTAAACAGGAGTGAGGAAAGACAATATTTTCCTTTCCTCCCCCAAATTATTAGGAAATAATTCAGTCTTTCACCATTAAGTATATTATCTATAGGGGTTTTTTTGTTGTTGTTGATTTTTTTTTTGAGTTGGAGTCTCACTCTGTCGCCCAAGACTGGAGTACAGTGGTTGCTCCCGGCCACCGCAGCCTCGACCTGCTGGGCTCCGGCGATCCTTCCGCCTCAGCCTTCTGAGTAGCT
>NW_007258224.1:12861-14907 GCF_000164805.1 Carlito syrichta | reverse complement strand
ATGAGGTCTCGCTGCCCAGGCGGGTCTCGAACACGCGGGCTCAGGCAATTCACTTACCTCAGCCTCCTAAGGCCGCGGGATTACAGGTTGAGTCACCGAGCCCGGCCTGTTGATGTTTTTTTATCAAATTGAAAACGTCTCTATGTTCCTAGTTTGCTGAGTGGTTTTGTGTGTGTGTGTGTGTGTGTGTGTGTGTGTGTGTGTGTGTGTGTGTGTGTTGAATTTTTTCAAATGGTGTTTCTCTTCTATTTAGTTGAATATTTATTTGTCTTTAGACCGTTAATATGTTGAATTTTGTTGAGTTTAAAATGTTAAACCAGTCTTATATTCCTGAGATAAACTTCATTAAGCCATGACAAATTATCCTTTTGAAATATTACTGGATCCAAAATTTCAGTTTGGAATTTTTATATCTATCTTTATGAGGAAGTATGATCAGTAGTCTTAGCTGTTCTATTATCTGTATCTCATTTTGGTATTCAGTTAATGCGTTTCAGAGCAAATGACTTGAAAAGTATTCTCTTCTCTTAAATTTATGGAAGAGTTTATATTGAATTGATCTTTTATTTCTTAGATATGTGATGAAATGCACTGGTGAAATCATGAGCCTGAGGTTTTCATTTAGGGAAGTTTTAAAAGACAAATTCATTGACTTTATAAGTTATCATTGTGGGCTCTGTAGTTATGATCTCTATTTCATTTCTGATATTGATATTTTGTGTTTTATTTTAGCTTATGTTTTCTGACACATCTGCTAGTGGTTTATTGGTATAATTGGTCTTCTCAAAGCAACAATTGGTTTTTAGTTTTCATTGACTTTTCTCTATAAACAATGGAGAACATTGTGTTTACTACATCATTGAATTTTTCTTTGCATTATTATATAATTATCAAAAATATATAATTAGTACAATTATATAATTATATATGATGTAATTAAATATATAATAATCATGTAATTATTATAATTATCTTAATTATTTCCTTATTTCTGCTTCCTTTGGGTTTGATTTGCTGTCTTTTCTTAGTATCTTTATGTAGCAGGTTACATAATTGATTTTAGACTTTTATTTTCTAAAGTAGCTGTCTGGTTCTATAAATTAAACATTAATATAATTGCATAAGTGCATTTCACTGTTTTCCTTTTGTTTTTTTTTATTCATAGGTTGTTTAGAAGAATGTATTTATTTTCCAATGTTTTGAGATTTTCTAAATATTTTTCCATTATTGATTTCTAACTAAATTTACTGTGGTAAGATAATAAATTTTTATGATATTTTTTATGAGCAAGAATAAAGGGTCCATGGTAAATGTTTTATGAACACATGGAAATAAATATCCATTCTATTTTTTTTAATGGAGTTTTCTTTTTAACTTTTAACTTTTTTTATTTTAAAGATGGGGGGTACAATTCAGGGTTAGGTACACAAGTGTTCATTAAGCAGGTACCCTTGTTGATGAGGTGTGCTCCCCTCCTCTGGCAGTTTCCTTCAGCTGCCAATCCCTTTCTTATAGTATTATGATAATTTTCAAGGTCCGCTTATGAGTGAGAACAAATGGTAGTCTGTTCTTTGTTTCTGTGATAGATCACTAAGTATGATTAAACTTTAAATTCATCCAAGTTGCTGTGAAGTCCATATATTTGTCTTTCTTTATGACTGTGTAATATTCCATTGTGTATATGTACCACATTTTTTTTAATCCAGTCCAACTTCGATGGGCAGCATAGTTGCTTCCATATCTTTGCTATTGTGAATAGAGTTGCAACAAATATGCGTGTGCAGGTATCTTTTTGGTAAAATGACTGGAGATCCTCTGGGTATATTTCAATAGAGGGATTGCTGGATCTTATGGAAGGGCAAATTCTAGTTCCTTCAGAAATTGCCACACTGTCTTGCAAAGAGTTTGCACTAGTTTGCATTCCCATTAGCAGTGTAGAAACTTTCCATTTTCTCAACATCCTCACCAGCATCTGTTGTTTTTTGTTTTATTTATTTATTTATTTGAGTTGGAGTCTCACTCTGTTGCCCAGACTGGAGTGCAGTG
>NW_007258224.1:11470-12631 GCF_000164805.1 Carlito syrichta | reverse complement strand
TTGCATTTCTCTGATGATGAGTGAGGCTGAGCACTTTTTCATGTGTCTGTTGGCTGCCCGTATATCTTCTTTTGAGAAGTGTCTATTCATGTCGTTTGCCTACTTTTTAATGGGGCTGTTAGTTTTTTTCTTTCAGCACATTTGAATTTCTTGTAGATCCTACATGCTAGGGTTTTGTGAGATATACATTTGGCAAATACTTTTTCCCATTCTGTGGGCTGTCTTCTCATTCTCTTGATAGTTTCTTTTGCTTTGCAGAAGCTTGTCAGTTTGATGAAGTCCCACTTTTCTATCTTATCTCTTATGGCATGAGCACTTGGGGTTCTGATCAGGAATTGGTTGCCAGTTCCAATTTCCATAAGGGTGTCTCCTGAATTTTCTAAGATTCTTATAGCTTGAGATTTACATTTAGGTCTTTGATCCATTTAGAGTTAATTTTTGTGTATGCTGATGGGTAGAGGTTTCAATCTTCTGCATGTACTCAGCCTGTTTTTCCAGCACCATTTACTGAATAGGTTCTCCTCTCCCCAGTGGTTGTTAGTGGAGACTTTGTCAAAGATGAGTTGGTTGAGAAATTGAGGTTTTGCTTCCAGAATCTCTATCCTGTTCCATTGGTCTGTATGCCTGTTTTTGTACCAATATCAGGTTGTTTTGATTGTTGTAGCCTTATAGTAAAGTTTGAAATCTAGCCGGGCTCGGTGGTTCAGCCTGTAATTCCGCGCCTTTGAGAGGCTGAGGTGAGTGTATTGCCTGAGCCCAAGGGTTTGAGACCATTGGTTGTTTATGTTTCCATATGAATTTCTGTGTTGTCATTTCCACTTCTGAGAAAAATGGTATTGGGTATTGCATTTAATCTGTAGATTGCCTTTGGTTGGATGACATCTTAACAATGTTGATTCTTTCTGTCTATGAGCGTGGAGTATTTTTCCATTTGTTTGTGTCTTCTTGGATTTCTTTGAGCAGTGTTCTGTAGTTATCATTGTAAAGGTCACTTCTCTGGTTAAGAAGATGCTGAGGCATTTCATTTTTTTGTGGCTATTGTGAATGAGGTGCTTTTTGTTTGGTTCTCTGCTTGCTTGTTGTTGGTGTATAAGAATGCAGCTGTCTTTTGCACATTTATTTTGTACCCCAAGACTTTGCCAAAGTCCTTTATCAGTGCAA
>NW_007258224.1:8371-10662 GCF_000164805.1 Carlito syrichta | reverse complement strand
CAGCGAGACCTCATCTCTACAATAAATCAAAAAATCAGCCGGGCGGGGTAGCACGCGCCTATAATTCTGGCTACTTGGAAGGCTGAGGCGGAAGGATCACCGGAACCCAGTAGCTCGAGGCTGCGGTGGCCAGGAGCGGCCACTGCACACCAGTCTGGGCGACAGAGTGAGACTCCAACTAAAAAAAATAAAAAATAAAAAATAATAAAAAATAAAACTATTGAGAGAGAAGTTGAATGCTTTGACTATGATTGTTGATTGCCCAATATTATCTTAGTTCTGTCATATATTCCAATATGTCTTTTCTTGAAGTACATAAATTTTTGAAGTACATAAATATTTGAGATTGCTATGTCCTTTTCATGAATTGATCTCTTCATTGATATATTTATTCCTGGTAATTTTCTCTGCACTGAAGTAGTTTTTTAAAATGTTAATATAGACACTTCAGGTTTAAAAAATTAGTTTTAGTATGACATATCTTTTCCCATTCTTTTAATCTATTTGTGTATCTGTATTTTAAGTAGATTCTTGTAGACTTCGTATAGTTGAGTCTTACTTTTTAAATACATCTGACAGTGTCTGCCTTTTAATTGGTTTATTTTTACCTTTTATATTTAATGTGATTATTATATGGCTGTGTTTAAGTCTGTAATTTGTTATTTTTTTATATGTTACATTTCTTCTTTTTTCCTATATGCCCATTTTTGTCTGTCTTCTTTGCAATTAGCTATTTTTTAAAATTAATTTTATCTTCATTATTAACTTAGTTATAAGATTTTTGTTGGGTTTTAAGTGGTTGTTATAGGGTTTATAGTGTACACAGACTACGTGCATGCAGTATTATATCATATCATATATAGTATAAGAACCTTACAACAGTATATTTTTATTTTCCCTATACAAGTGTTTTGACTATTGCCATACATTTTATTCTACATCCATTCCAAAAAACATTGTATCTTTTTGCTTTAAATATTCAATACGCTTAATTTTTATTAGTTTAGAGATATGGCATAATTCTGTCTCTCAGGCTTCTGGAGTGCAGTGGGGCAATCATAGCTCATTGCAGCCTTCAAATTCCTGGGCTCAAGCAATTCTCCCAAGTCAGTCTCCCAAGTAGCTAGAATTACAGGTGTGTGATACTATGCCAGGATTTTTTTTTTTTTTTTTTAGAGATGAGGTCTTGCAATATTTCCTGGGCTGATCTTAAACTGCTGGCCTCAAATTATTCTTCTGCTTTGGGTCATTCAACTTTTTAAAAACAAATTTAATGATTTTTTTAAAATAATTTTTTTGGCTGCTCGGATGGCTTTCTTTGGGAACTAAAGTCTATAATACTGAGTGGACCTTGAACATCTATTGTAATACTATAAGGAAAGGATTGACAATGGTGGGACACTATGGAGTAGGGGAGGGAGGGGAAGGGAGGTGGGATTAACGGTAGTCAATATCTGTCTGGGGACAGGGAGACACCCTTTATCAACAAGGGTGCCTGAACGATGCATATTTGTATACCTAACCCTTAACTGTACCCCACAATTTTAAAATAAAAAATGTTTAAAAAAAAAAAGAAAGAAATATAAAAGACCACGAATAGCCAAAACAATTCTTAGCAAAAGAAACAAAGTGGGAGTATTATACTTCCAGACTTTAAACTTTACTATAAAACTACAATAATCAAAACAGCCTGGTATTGGTATAAGAAGAACAGACATATAGAACAAGGGAACAGGATAGATTCCAGAAGCAAAACTTCAGTTTCTCAACTAACTCATCTTTGGCAAAGCCTGCTCCAACAATCACTGGGGAAAGGAGAAGCTATTCAGTAAATGGTGCTGGGAAAACTGGCTGACTACATGCAGGAGACTGAAACAGGACCCCTACCTGTCACCATTCACAAAAATCAACTCTAAATGGATCAAAGACTTAAGTGTAAAACCTCAAACTACAAGAATCTTAGAAAATGCAGGCTATACCCTCAGGCAATCAATTCCTGATTAAAATCCCAAATGCCCATGCCATATGAGATAAAATAGACAAGTGGGACCTCAACAAACTGAAAACCCTCTGCAAAGCAAAAGAAACCATCAAGGGGGCAGGGAGACAAGCCCACAGAATGGGAAAATAATTGCCAACTGTATATCTGACAAAGGCCTAACACCAGGATCTACAAGGAACTCAAACATGCTGAAAGGAAAAAAAACTAATAGCCCTATTAAAAAGTGGGTAAAAGATATGAATAGACACTTCTCAAAAGAAAAAATACAAGCAGCCAACATATACATGAA
>NW_007258224.1:4826-8351 GCF_000164805.1 Carlito syrichta | reverse complement strand
GAGACACCCTTTATCAACAAGGGTGCCTGAACGAAGCATATTTGTATACCTAACCCTTAACTGTACCCCACAATACCAAAATAAAAAAATATTGATTTAAAAAAATATTTTTTTTGAGTTGAGTTCTCACTCCGTTGACTAGGCTGGAGTGCAGTGGTATGATCACAGCTTACAGCATCCATGATCTACTGGGTTTAGACAATCCTTCTGCCTTAGCTTCCCAAGTTGCTAGGACTACAGGCATGCACCCCCATGGCCCACGAATATTTTTGACTTTTTTGCAGAGATGAAGTCTTGCTGTGTTGTTCAGGCTGATCTCAAACTCCTGGGCCCATCGATCCTCCTGCCTTGGCCTCCCAAAACGTTGAACTTACAGACATGAGCCACTGCACCTGGCTAATGATATATATTTTACATATTACAGATTCATCTTTTAAAAATGTACAAGTCGAAGATTTTTAGTAAGTTTACTAAGTGGCGCAACCATAAAAGCAGATTTTAGGACATTTTCATTCTCTTAGTAGTATCACTTGTGCCAATTTACAGTAACTCTTGTTCCACTCACAGCTCCAGACAACCACAAATCTACTTTCTATCTGTATAAATTTGCCTTTTCTGGATATTTTATCTAAATGGGATTATAAGATATTTGTCTCTTATATCTGACTTATTTTACTTAGCACAATGTTTTTGAGGTTCATTCATGTTATAGTTTATTTCTTTTTATTGCTAAATAGTCTTTCATTGCATAAATATACTACATTTTATTTATCTATTCACCAGTTGATTAACATTTAGATTATTTTCAGTTTTCAGCTATTATAAACAATGTTGTTATGAACATTCACATGGATCTCTATGTGTGAAAATATGTCTTCATTTCCCTTGGGTAGATGCATAGGAGTAAAATGACTAGGCTTTATGGTAGCTGTATGTTTAACTTTTAAAGAAATTTTCAACTGTTATTTAAAATGGCTGCATTATTTTACATTTCCATCAGCAATGTATGAGGGAGTGTTCCATTTTTCTCCACATCCTCATCAATATTTGTTAACGTATGTCATATCTTATACCCATCTATTGTGAGTGAAATGGCATTTTACTGTAGATTTAATTTGCATTTAATAATAATAAAGTTGAGTATATTTTTATGTCCTTGTTAATTATTCATATATCTTATTTTGTAATGTTTCTTCATATATTTTATTCATTTTTTGAGTTTTTAAAAAAGATAATTAAGCCTTATTATTATTGAGTTGTAAGAGTTCTTTTAAAATTATAGACTCAAGTTCTTTATTGGACATGTATTTTGCAAGTATTTCCTCAGTCTGTTGCTCATCTTTGTTTTTTCTTAATGGTGTCATTTGAAATATAAAAGTTTTGAATTTTGATGAGGTCCAATTTATCAATTTTTTCTCTGCTGACTATATTTTGCTTTCATAACTAAAAAATCATTGCCTAACCCAAGGTCTTAATGATTTTCTCCTGTGCTTTATTTTTTAAAAAATTGTTTTTTCTCTTCTTTTTAGTTTATGATCCATTAATAGTTAATTTTTTTATGGTGAAAATATGCATATTTAGAATTTCCAGGTGGGCTCAGCTTAGAGCATCCCAATTTTGGTGGCAACATCTGAAGCATTGTAATCTATAGCCAGTTGACAATATACTTTCTTCTTTCCATCAGGCCTGATAAAGGTATTGATGTTGGCCATATCAGTGTGATAGAGCTTCTTCACAGCCTGTTTCATCTGGTAGTGTTGACTTTGACATCCACAATGAACATAAATATGTTGTTGACTTCTGTCTTCTTCATGACACACTCAATGGTCACGGGGAACTTGATGATGGATAGTAATCAAGCTTATTTCTCAGAAGCACTTTTTCAAGGATATCTGATCTGCCTTCAGATGCACAGTCTCTTGGGCAACCAGATAGTAGGCAATGTGTAGATCTTCTTTTACGTGTTTCTGTGGATGCTTTTCAGCTCTGATTTCTGGATTTTCAAAGTCTTTGGTTTGGCTTTGGCTTTGGGTAGGGCAGGAGCGTCCTACTTTGCTTTTGGCACTCTCTTGTCCATTATGAATTAATATTGTGATGATATGGGGTATGGTCTATGTTTGTCTTTTGGCATATAGGTATCCATTTGTTCCATCACCATTTTTTGAATAGAAAATCCTTTCTCCAACGAACTGGCTTTGCATCTTTGTCAAAAATCAATCAACTAGTCGATTATCATTAAAGTTATTTAAAATAAAAGAAAACTTAGTTAAATTTTTTCGCATCTTTTCCAATTCTAGTGCTCTTCATTCCTTTATGTAGCTACAGATTTCCGTATGGTATTATTTTCTCAATGCCTGAAAATTTTCCCTTTACATTTCTTTCATGTCAGTGAGGAAATTTTTCAGATTTTGTATGTCTGAGAAATAATCTTTGCTTCTTCGTCTTCTTCTTTTTTTTTTTTTGCATAGCATGGAAATCTAGGCTGACAAGTGTTTCTTTCAATGCTTTAGGATGCTGCTTAATCAACTTCTATTTTGATAAGAAGTGCTTCATTCATATAATTGTTCCTTTGTTAAAGTGAGTCTTTTTCTCCTCTGTTTTTAATACTTTTTTCCTTTCCACTGACTTTAAGTGATGTAATTATGACCTGCCTGTGTGTTGTTTTCCTTGTGATGCTTGTACTTATTCTTCATTGAGTCTCTTTAACCTACAGGTATAGACTTTCATCAAAGTTGGAAAAATTTTGGCCGCTATTTCTACACATATTTTTTAAGCATCTGTTTCTCTCCCTTTCCTATTTTTCAAATCTTTTAACTACATATGTGTTAGGCTGCTTGAAGTTGCCCCATGTCTTACTGTTGCTCTTTTTTTGTTTGTTTGTTTTTAGTCCATTTAAAAAATCACTGTGTATTTCGTATTCATTTAAGGAGAGGAAACAACTCTGGGCTCATATTGGATAGTTTCTAGTTGTATTTCTTCAGGTTCGTTAATCTTTTCTTCCAAAGTGCATAACATGCTTACTCCTGTACCATTAACTTTTCATTTCAGACCTTGTCTGGTTTTCACCTCTGGAAGATTGATTGGGGTTTAAAAAATCTTCTAAGTCTTTTCTGAACATGCTTATATTTTCTTCGAGAATGCTTGTTTAATTTTAATAAACAAAATCTTTTTTTAAATACCAGACATTGTAAATATGATTTTGTTGGCGTCTGGATATACTCTTATTAAAAATTTATTTTGTAGCTGGGTTCGGTGGCTCAGCCTGTAATCCCGCGCCTTTGGGAGACTGAGGTGAGCGGATTGCCTGAGCCCGCGGGTTCGAGACCCGCCTGGGCAGCGAGACCTCATCTCTACAATAAATCAAAAAATCAGCCGGGCATGGTAGTGCATGCCTGTAATTCCGGCTACTTGGAAGGCTGAGGCGGAAGGATCGCCGGAGCCCAGTAGTCGAGGCTGTGGTGGCTGGGAGCGGCCACTGCACTCCAGTCTGGGCGACAGAGTGAGACTCCAACTCAAAAAAAAAAA
>NW_007258224.1:1014-4806 GCF_000164805.1 Carlito syrichta | reverse complement strand
TGTGTGTGTGTGTATATATATATATATATATATATATATATATATATATTGTTCCATAACTGAGGTAATACTCTCTGAGTACTCTACTTAATTCTGTATGTATTATTACAAGGTTTTTAACCACTCATGCTGGTGGAGATACCAACCATTATGGGTCTTACATGACCTAGAGGGACTCGTTCTGCCTACTCCTTTCTGATGGTTCCTTACCTGGCTTCGGGTAGTTTCCCTACCTGCATGTTCTGATCAATAATCAGCTGAAGTCTTAAAGTGGGGAGTGCTCTGCAAACATCCAGAATTTTGTTTCTGTTTGACTATCTCCCCTTCAGTATTTGCTCTAAAACTCCAGTTGCTTTAGTTTCTTGTGCTTTCAACTCTGTCTCTTCAACTTAGGGAGAACACTGGGCTCCATCTGGGTTCTTCTCCTTGTGCCATAACTTGGATACTCTCTCAATGCAGTAAACTGATAAAAGCTTAGGGCTCAACTTGTTATAGTACTTTTCTTAGAGAAATTTAAAATATTAATACATTTATTTTCAGGTTGATTACGATCACAGAGAGAAAGTATAATTTGACATATAAAATAACTTACACATAAATTTTTAAGATATCTACTTCATTTATTAGAATTAAAATGATTCCTAAAAATAATTTCTAAAAAAAACTGCAAAAGGATATATTAATTAACAATACAGTTACATGCTGGAGGAAGCCTATGTAAAAGACCAAGAAAAGCAGCTCATCTGCAGAGAGGAAACAACTCTTCATATGCATATCCATGTCTCATTTTGTTGTCCTGAAAAGCGACTCGTGCCTTGTAGTTGCTCTATTTGCTAGAACTCAATAAAAATGTTATAGTGGCTGTTGATAGTTCATAGTGTCAGTGCTTCTACAAAGAATTTAGCCAAATAATGCTAAAACTTGGAGCTGGGCTCGGTGGCTCAGCCTGTAATCCCGCGCCTTTGGGAGGCTGAGGTGAGTGGATTGCCTGAGCCCGCGGGTTTAAGACCCGCCTGGGCAGCGAGACCTCATCTCTACAATAAATCAAAAAATCAGCCGGGCATGGTAGCGCATGCCTGTAATTCTGGCTACTCGGAAGGCTGAGGAGGACCGCCGGAGCCCAGCAGGTCGAGGCTGCAGTGGCCGGGAGCGGCCACTGCACTCCAGTCTGGGCGACAGAGTGAGACTCCAACTCAAAAAAAAAAAATAATAATGCTAAAACTTGGGAGGCATCTTGTAGATCATGTAATAGTGTAATTTCCTTATTTTACGTGTAAGAAAGTCAGTAACTTAAATGTTAATCAATTTGTTTTCATACCAGAAGGAAAAAAAGTCAGCACAATTTTTAGAAGCACAATCAGAATATAGGCATCTAACCTGAGGGCTCTGTACTACTTTTTACAAAGTCAGTAAGAACTGGAGCATACAACTAAATGTGTATGTTTGTGGGTAAATGGTTCAGTAGACATCGGCTTTCTCTAGATGACAACTTGTCATCTGTACCATAGTGTTCTTTTAGTTCTTTAGAGCAGTAGCCATTGTAGTAGCTGTGGCTCTGATTAAAACTTCATCCTTAAGTGGTTGAATTAAAGAGCATTGTAGTAGTGGAACTTAACAGAGGTATGAAGAGAAGTAAGAGAGAAAAGAATGGATACTAAAAACAATTACAGACCAGCAACACTTGTAAATTATCACCTCCACTAAGGAGTAATAATGTAGGAACAAAAGAGCAAGAAGAAAAATTATTTTTACAAGGACCCAGTGAGAGCTTGAACTATTTAAAAGGTTTCTCTATAGGAGCTGTAGTTATGGAGAAATGTAGCTCCTCTCTTAGACTCTGTAGTAAAACAGAGAGGGATCAAAGAAGAAATATCCTGACTTTTTTCTGTTCTTGCCCTTTAGTTTCCTGCCAATATTTCTCAGTGTTTGAACACAGCTGTAAGCCAGTTTATAAGGAAACCTGCTGATCTAGTTCGTAGTGGTCAGCTTTCTCTTCCCCAGAGAAAAGTGAAAATAGGAAAAGACTGAATATGGAGATAGCAAATAGCCAGTACAGCTATAGGGAACCAAATCCTAAGGACAATTTCTATTATATATGGACTTTGTTAAGATGAATGCACTCTGTTGACTTTAAGGAAGTAGTTATATCTTAGGTAACTGGAACTTTTATTCACAGATTGGCACCAATCATTCTGAGTTTCAGGAGACCTAGTAGGTAAATGAAGTTATTATTTGAAATTTCAGACATATCTTATAACCCAAAGTCTTTCAAAGCCACATAAAGAATTTCTCCCATTTCAAAGCCACATAGAAATATGAAGAGGTATATGTGCATGGTTATCTTGAGGGCTGGGACAAAGACAGAAGGGACAAAGAGACATTGCATACATTCAAGCCTCTACAAACTGAAGTCTCTATCATTCAATAAATCCATTTATTCAACAGACTATTCTTATAGGTTCAATCACTATGAAACCCAGAGAAATGCTTTAAGGAGAAGGTTGATGAAGCAGAGCCACTAATGTGATTATAAACTAGATTTTACACTGAAGGAATTGATAATATGAAAAACTGATGGGGAATAGGAATTAGTAATTATGCAATCAGTAATTATTAAAAAGTTGTTCTAATAGCTAAGACTCATTTTCAAGTAACAGAAAGCCCATGGAAATCAGCTCAAGAAGAAAGAAGAACTTATTACAAGAAGACTGAACTATTACATGGAGCTCCACAGCTGAAATGCAGTCAGGCCCTTGAAACCAGGGGCAGGAGTCCCTTACTTGGTCAGGAGTCTTTCCTCATATCGATTCTCTACTCTTTTGAGTCTTCCTATTCCTCCCTTTACATATGTATTGTTCTTTTTATTTACACATTTACTTTCTCTGCTTCTCAGATCCTCAAAGAAGACATATCAAAATTTCTTCCTAAAAATGAATTAAATTGCTCTCTCAGTCTCAATACAAATTCCAGGCAAAGGATTCTCTGGGTCTGCTTGATGAGGTGACCACTCTAGTTCCAATTAACTGTGGTTATAGGAGGGGATTATGTGGTCAGGATGTGGCTTGATCTTTGTTCCACAACTGTGTATGAAAGAATGAGACAGATCTCAGGTAAGGTGATGATGGGTCTGCAGCCTAATTGTTGTCTACTAGGCATCTGAGCTCAAAAGTAGTTCTTTCAAACTTTTCAAAAATGTAAGTCAAACCAGTTATTCAAAATATCTCAAGAAATTTTAATTTCATATATTTATAATCAACATATTTAAGTAAATAAACTTAAAGTTTATATTTAATTAGTATTTGTTTATTAAATAAGATTTATGCTGGGTGCAGTGGCTCATCCCTGTAGTCCCAGGGAAGTGGAAATGAGATGATTGTCTGAGCCGGAGAGTTCAAGACCAGCCTGGGCAACTTGGTGAGACCTCATCTCTGCAATAAATCAAAAAATTAGCCAGGCATGGTGGAGCACACCTGTGATTCCAGTTACTTGGAAAGCTGAGGTGGAAGGGTTACCAGCAGGTTGAGGCTGGGGTGGCCGTGAGTGTGCCACTGCACTCCAGCCTGGGTGACAGAAAGAGACTCTCACTCAAAAGAAAGAAAGAAAGAAAGAAAGAAAGGAAGGAAGGAAGGAAGGAAGGAAGGAAGGAAGGAAGGAAGGAAGGAAGAAAGAAAGATTCATGTGCCACTGCACTCCAGCCAGGGTGACAGAAAGAGACTCTCACTCAAAAGAAAGAAAGAAAGAAAGAAAGAAAGAAAGAAAGAAAGAAAGAAAGAAAGAAAGAAAGAAAGAAAG
>NW_007258224.1:0-506 GCF_000164805.1 Carlito syrichta | reverse complement strand
GAGGTGTTTTCCCATCCCCAGACAGATATTTGCTACTGTTAATCCCATCTCCCTCCCCCCGTCCCATAGTTTCTCAGTACCGTCAGTCATTTTCTTATAGTATTACATTGGATGTTCAAAGTCCATTATATGAGTGAGAATATGTGATACTTGGATCTTTGTTTCTGTGAGAGGTCACTCAGTATTATAGACTCTTGTTACATCCAGGTTGCTGCGAAATACATGATTTTGTTCTTTTTTATGGTTGCGTAGTAGTCCATCGTGCATATGTACCACATTTTTTTAATCCAGTCCTCTTTTGATGAGCAGCATGGTTGCTTCCATGTATTTGCTATTGTGAACAACACTGCGATAAACATACGTGTGCAGGCATCGTTTTTATAGAGTGATTTGAGTTCTTCGGGGTATATTCCCAGTAGGGGGATTGCGGGGTCATATGGGAGGTTGATATTTAGAGCTTTTAGGAATTGCCACACTGCTTTCCACAGAGGTTGCACTAGTTTACA